>NW_006207406.1:382589-393419 GCF_000334495.1 Tupaia belangeri chinensis | reverse complement strand
AAGTAGTGGCTCTGTGAACCAAGCAGGGCGATTTTTTTTACAATGTTGCCACTGCTTGAAGGTTTTAGAAATTCTTGTCAAAAATTCTAGCTAGCCATGTACCAGGCTGTAGCAAGGCTTCAAAAGTAACGGAAAAACAGGATGCCCGTCTCCAGGAGCTTAAGGCTATGACTACACCCTAAGCCAATTCTGGAAAACATTTTCCTTGAAAACTAAAAGCCAAGTATGATGAAGACATCCACATAGTCAAGCTTGTCTACAACACGTGTAACAAAGGAAACAGATGAGACAGATGGTATTTACTGAACTAATTCCGAAAGGCATTCTGAGAGGAGCTATAGGACAATTCCCAGCCCAGTTTCACCTGCCACAGGGACTGGGGGTGGAGCAGGGGGAGGGGACAACACAGGTCCTTGAGTTGAAGAACCAGATATACTTTGTAATCACTTTGTAATCAAATCGTATATGCTAAATTAGTTTCACCTTGTTAGTGAAATTGATTTTTTCACTTATTTAGATCATCCATTAAACCATTCTATCACTACCTGGACATGTTTACTGAGCACCTACCACACACCAAGCACTAGGGTATAAAGATGCAAAGATAAAAGACACTCAGTCGGCCGAGCCAGAAAGACACGACTGCAAACAATGATAAAATAATATAACACGTACGAAGGAAATCAGAGGTGTACACGGCATCATGGGAACAGAGAGGAGAAATGAGCTCTGCCTGGGGTGGGGATGGGGAATGGAACGCTCTCTACAGAAGGCAATGATTTAAAAGGTAAGTGTACCTTGCTCTGAAGATGGGAGGGGCGGCGTAGAGGGGCACCCCAGTCACAGGACGAGCAAACACAGAGGTCTAGACGTGAGAAACAGGAGCACGTTCATTCCCAGTTCAAGATGGCAAGCTAAGCCTACATGGCGACACCTCCCCCCGTACCATATTACAGGAATGATGAAAGAGCAGGCAGGGGGAGGACAGAAGAAAGGAGAGCAATGGCAGGAGGAAGAAGTGAATACAGAGCTACGCCCCGCAAACAGAGGGAGAGCTCGTCGGTCAGAAACTGCAAGTGCAAGTGTCCGCGAGAATGAAGACAGGTAGCACCACCAGGCGGAAGCTGAAGCTCAGAATACAGGGGCCGGCAGGTGGCGTGGTACTTAATGGTGTTGGACTCCCACATGGCTGACGGAGGTTCAAATCCTGGACCTGGCAACTTGCTTTCTCACTCTCCCACCTCGCCCCCCCCATCCCTCTCTGGTCAATTAAAGTAAATAAATAAAGTTAAATAAAAATAATTCAGAGTGCTCACTGCACAGTAGTGCTGGACAAAAAACAGGAGGGGGCCCAAAGGCTACAGTCTAGAGCTGAGCGGCAGCGCGTGGTGGAAGCAGCCAGGCCTGTTGAAACTGTGTGGTTCTACTTCCAGCTCGGCCTCAGGAGCAGCTGGCCTGAGGGAGAGGAAGTCATCAATCCAGCAGGGAATGTAAACTGCAAAAGCAGGCAAATTAAGAATCACCCTGGGGCCGGCAGGTGGCATAGTTGTTAAGGTGCTGGACTCCCACGCGACTGACCAGGGTTCAAGTCCCAGATCTGGCAGCTTGCTTTCTTACTCCTCCCCCTCTGGTGAGTGTGTGTACCCTTTAGTAAATTAAATAAATAACAATTAATAAAGTTAAATAAATCATTCTTTTTTAATTAAAAATTTATTTATTTATGTGTTTTTATGTATTTTAACTTGACCAGAGAGGGACAGAGAGAGAGAGAGAAAGAGACACAGAGTGAAAGAAAGAGAGGGAAAGTGAGAAATCAAGGTGCCAGGTCTATGACTCAAACCAGTCAGCCACAGAGGAGTCCAGCACCCTTAACCACTATGCCACCTGTCAGACCCCAATAATTCTTTTTTTTTTTGGAGAGGTTTTTTGCTACAGGGCGCGTGCGCTTGCCAGAGAGACAGAGAGACAGAAAGTGAGAAATCACCCCCCGGGGAGATGGCCATGCCACAACCCCTTCTTCTCCATTCTCTCAGGATCTTGGGCACGCATGCACATGCGCCCGGCATGAGTTTAAGCCACAGGATCCAGGACTCAAACTGCGGTTGACTACATGGGAGTCCAGCGACATAGCCATTACGTTAACTGCTGGTTCCACCAATAATTCTTTTTTCAAAGAATTAAAGAGAGTGACAGAGAGAATGTGAGAAAGCCAGTTACCAGGTCCAGAATTTGAACCACAGTGGGCCACATTAGAGTCCAGAGCCTTTAACCACCATGCCACCTGCTAACCCCTAAAAGATTTTTTTCAAAGAAGGACTCACCCTGGATGGGGCCAGCAGGTGGAGTAGTGGTTAAGGTGCTGGACTCTCACATGGTTGACTGTGGTTAGAGTTCTGGATCCACTGGTTAGAATCTCATGCCAGGCACGCATGGGTGCATGCCCAAAAATCCCAGGAGGAAAAGGGATTACAGTGTGGCCATCGCCCCCTGAGGGTGGTTTATCACTTTCCCTCTCACTGTCTCTCTGCCTCTCTGGCAAGCACATGCACCATATGGGGAAAAAAAAAAAATCACCCTGGCTTAAGAGCATCCATACCACAAAATAAAATCTTATCAAATGGAAAGACTTAAAATGTCCCAATACCAGACTTAATAATCTAATCAAAATGGAATTATTAAGTATAATTAATTAACAAGACAGTTTCTTTTTAAAGTATTTACATCCTTAAAACCAGAATAAGGAATTAAGGGACGAATCAGCTAACCATCTCAGAGATGAGAAGTCACTGAGATGAAAAATCTAATAAAGCAGAATGGCAGAACAGACCCAGCAGACTAATGTGTGGCCTGAAATAAAAAGGGCAACATTCCCCCATAATGCAACACGAAGACATAGAGGGATAAGAAAGAGAAAAGAAGATGAATAAAATCAGAGGAGAGATCCGGAAGAGTCAACATCAGTCTAACTACAGAACAGAGGAAGTGGAGGGAAGTGATATACCCAGCTAGAAAGTGGAGACTTTCCCAGACCTAAAGAAAGCCATTAAGCTCTTCAAGTAGTTCAGAGTGACTGGGACATACGACACAGGGTTGTGCCCTACAAGGTTCGTGAGGTATTCTGAGGCTACACCAAGAGATCTTGCATTTCAGGTAAGGTTTTACAATGGGAGTGAGCTGCTGCACTGAGGCACAGTCTGGAACTGCCCTGCGGGACACCAACAACATGGCCGCCATCACAGAGAATGGAGTGACCATGACCTGGCATCTAGCGGAAGGAAGAGAAAGCAAGTTTGGAGACTGATTTAAAATGCAAAATTAAAAGCAGTCCTTAATCAACTGAATATGGAGAAAAAGAGCGAGAGCTGGGTTGAGGATGACTCCAGTTCGGGTGCGTGGACAGGTATGGCCCTCATCAGTAGAACGATGATGTGTATGGGTCAGGAGAAGGCATAAAGAGGCAGGAAATAAAATAGAAAAAGAAGAGAATCAGAGGAGAGATCCAGAAGTTTCAACGTCAGTCTAATTAGAGAACAGAAAGAAAGTCTCTCCTGACGTGGGTCAGTAGAGAGGCTGGAGTCAGAGACACAGGCCAGACGATCGTCAGAGTACACACGGACGAAGGCAGGGCAGGGAGGAGCAGGCCCATGGTCTGGAGGAAGGGCCAGAAGAGGGGGAACGGAAGGACAGAGCCCTGGGAAACAACTGCACCGTGCAGTGCTGGCGTGTGTGGGGAGGGCCGGGGAGGTCAGCGAAGACGGCGAAGAACCAGAACCAGGAAAGAAAGAGTAGCTTTATTAAGTGGAGAAGGAGGAGTACTTCGCTATGTTCTGTGAGAGCGTTGTTAATAAAATATGTGAAATCTGGCAAGAAGGAAATGACAGTGAGTGAGAACACACTTGGTGCGATTGTGAAAGCTGGAGTCAGACTCACAGACTGTGTCTGCGTAGACTCAGGAAGTGTGGGGAACTCAAGAGTCAAGGCTAGAAATAAAAGAAAGGGAAGCAGAGGGCTCAGGACAGGGAGGTCAAGCCTGCTTTATTTCTATCTACTAATTCTTTTTTTTTTTTTTAAGAGAGACTTTTGCTAACAGGGCACGTGTGCTCACCAGAGAGACAGAAAGCGAGAGATCACCCCCCCGGCCCCCCAGGGAGGACAGCCATACAGCCATCCCTTGTCCTCCATTCTCTTGTGACTTTGGGCACACACATACATACGCCCTAGATGAGTTTTAAGTCACCAGGTCCAGGACTTGAACTGTGGTCAACTACATGGGAGTCCAGCGATGTAACCATTATGCCATCTGGTGATCCCTTGTATCTTCTAATTCTAAACATACACCTACCCTGTAACCCAACAATCCCACTCCTAGTAACGATCTAAGCATCATCCAAAAGAGAATGAGTAAATTCTGGTATATTCATACAATGCAGTAATACACAGCAATAAAATGAACAAACCACAGGTAAGTATAACGTGGATGAATATCAAATGTATTATGTGAACTGCAATTAGCGAGACACACATCCTACATACCATATAATTTCCATTTGTATGAATTCAAGAACAGGTAAATTAGACTGTGTTGTTAGAAGTCAGAATAGCAGTTACCTATGAGGAGGGGTGTTATTAGCTGGGAAGAGGTGCGAGGCAGTCTGCCAGAGGGCTGGAAACGTTCCCTAGGTCGATCTGAGTGATGCCTGTGTAAACGCGTGTGTGGAAAAGCGCACTGAGCTGCTCTCTAAGATGAGTGAACTTTTGTGTCCTTGATTATGTCCTGTTACCCAAATGTTACTAAAACTTAAAAAAAAAGAATAAAAAGAAAAATGTAATGACAACTTTGCTAAGGAAATAGCACTAAGATCTGTAACATACTACCAAACCAGAGTGAATCCTGAACTGGCCCTGAGATAGCTGATGACAGCACGCAGAGCAGCGATGGCGGGCCGAAAATGCCAGAACCAAATGAATCCGTCAGCCAAGGAGCAAACCATGCCTTTCTCTTAGGCAGTACTGTCAGTGTTTCAGCTCACTGGCTGCTGTCTCCCTAAACACCCGCTTCCAAGCCCATGTCCTTACGTGGGTTCCTCAGCCTAGCCTAAGGTAGAGCTTTAGATGGTCAAAAGACGTTTTCTAGGACTCAGTGTCAGCCTCGTACCTCTCATGGAAAAGAACACAACTACTGGCTTCCTTCACACTGTCAAAGAGCAGTTTGAGAAACAGATTTGGGACCAGCCCCGTATCTTCCTGTTTAAGGGAGCCGGATCCCACATGGCTGACTGTGGTTCAAATCCTGGCCCTGGTGCCTTGATGAACACAGCAGGTAGGTGTGCGTGCATACCTCAAATCCTGACAGAATGGAGTAATGGAAAAGGGACCGTGGTGTGACCATGTCCCACTGGAGGGTGTTTTCTCCATCTCTCGCTCTGTGGGGAGAGCAATTTGAATTTCAAAAAAAAAAAAAGATTTGTACCCATTAAAATCACAGCAGAAGTTTGTGATCCTCTCCTTTGATACCTTTTGATCATATTAAATAACAGCAAGATGAGTTGCCATTTGAACCCCAAATCATTTACTTTTCAAAAGAAGTATGAATCATCAATAAACTTAGCTTTATTTCAAATTAATATGGTCCTTGCATGTTTGTTATAAGAGAGGAAATGAAGTACTTACCATTCTGTCTGGTACCAACAGCAGCAATGATGACGGGGACTGAATTTAAAGCTCTTTTTATCACTGGAATATAATTGTCCTTCACTTCATGGAATGAAAACTTGTCATTTACGTTGTATTTGATCACAATGATGTCAGCACCCCCAATTAGATTTCGAGAGGTGTACCAATCACTGTCAAAAATGTCCTAAACCAAAATGCAAACAGCAATCTTTACTTATCTTCACATCAGTTGTGAAATAAACTGCAGCATTAGCTTCCAGGGTTTTTGTTTTGTTTTTGCTACATTTTAACTTTTAGAATTCATACAAAGAAATTTATTTTTAAATAAGTAACAATATAAATTTTAAAAGGTCTGAAGTCTGCCTATTCGATTTTTTAAAATCTTTATTTACTCACTCAGCTTAACCAACTATAAAGTGGTTCCACAGGAGACCTACAGGATTTCTGAGAGTCTGATAAAATAAGCAACCTCTCTCAATATTTACATGTAAAAAGAAACACTTTGTTTACAATTATGGTATATTTTTGTTACCTAGTAACTTCAAATATGTTACATTACGGGTTAGACGAAAGTGCAGAGGAAGAGTAACAAAGCTTTAAAAGATTTTCTGTGACCCAGTTAGACACTGCAGGATTTTTAGGTGTTTTGAGTAGTAAACCACTGAGTTCTTTAGCATTCCATATATTTTATTCATATTTTCAGAATTAATATGTCATTTTCAACTTCATCCCAACAGGACTATATTTGTACAGTGTGTATGGGGCAGGGGTGAGGGAGATATGAAATACACCTCATCAAAAAGATACTGTGTCTTACAAGGTACTAACATTGTAAGGAATATTTGCGATCCGTGTACTTTGTACATATAAATGAAAAACTCAGGATCTTTCTGATTAATGACATCTTACTTTTATACTACAATTAATACATATACAGTATTCAGAATTGGGGTTATAAACAATGTATTAGGGACCCTATTGAAAATATTTTATGGGAGCTGACATATGGCCTGGTGGTTAAGGTACTAGACTCCCACAGGGCTGACCACAGATTCAGTCCTGGACCTGGTGGCTTGCTTTCTGACTTTCTCTCTCTCTCTCTAGTCAAATTAAAAAATAATCATAAATAAAATAATTCTTAGAAATAGAAAACAGAAAAGAAAATATCTAATGATCCTTCATTCCACTGCCAAATATGCCCAAGGAGTTTCTGTCTCATATTCCAGTTAGCCATCAATCATGGTCTGTCCTTTATCTACCATTCGGTATGAACCGCTGTGACCCAACAAAGCTCGATAAAGGAAATAGATGTGGGCTGACTGGTCTAAACGGTTGGTCTGTAAACGCTCGTGCTTTCAGTATGATTCCAAACAGGGTTAATAAGGTCTGAGCTGACGGACCAAGACCTATGCGACCGACGTTCTACCCTATGACGGAAAATTCTGGGAAAGTGCCACCCAGCAATGCCCTCTGGCAGAGCCAACTGCTTCTCTCCCTTGCCTCCTTCCATCGCCTGCACCCTCACAACCTGCCCGTCTCCCACAGGACACTCAGAGTAACAAGAATCACAGAGTTTTTAGACGTGAAAGTGCACGACAGACAGTGGGAGAGATGGAGAGCATGTCCAAAGAAAGTTTAAAGAGAAAAAAAAAAGCTAACTGTGGACTATAAACACCAAAAGCAAAGGTTTAAACTTGGTAGCAAGCATAAAGGGGCAGGAGAAGTGAAGTGGGACAAAGCAAAAAAAAAAAAAAAAAAGGCAAAAGTTTCCCGGCAGGGCTCTACACTAATTTCCAAATCCCAAACCACAAAACCCACCCAGTTCCAATTGTGCGTGCTAGGGTATTCAAGTTCAAAGTACACAAATTTGTATCTGTTAGGCTATTTAAATTCAAAGCACACAAGTATAACAGAGTATATAACAAAGAAAGAGGACCAGGTCAAGCCTGCAGCTGGCAGGACACATCCCTGCAATGCTGGAACCACATGGAAAACCACAGTTCAAATCCTGGGCCAACCAGAAACCTGTCTGGTGTGATCCCAGCTGACAGGAAGGCTTGGAGGGGGAGAGAAGAATCAGCGTGATGAGACACTGTTGAGGGGGCCTGTTTCTTTCTTTTGAAAGAAAAACTTGTAAAAAGGGACAAATTCAGATGAATGAAGATAAATCTATATAAGTGAGACCACCCTTGTGGAGCCATTGGGCTCGGAAGAGTATAAATCAAAAAAGCTGCTCTTCACATTCCAAGTAGCTTGAAATTCCAGAGTTACAAAGGGGGGTGTGTGTGACTGAGGGCAAATGTCATTAACACCGGAAACTGTGGTTCTGCCCAGGTAGACTGTAACTACTTAAGTTTTTATCGGTTGGTTTGTTTGTTTTTGTAATAGGAATCAAGAGCTTCAAATTATGCCCAACAAAACGGAATGTATCACCTCACTGCATTTTATGGAAGATATCTGATAAATGGGAAATGATTTAGAAATGAAAATGAAATCATAATATAACTGCACCAAAAAAGGGGGAGGGGCTAGAGAGAGACAAAACAATGAGCTACATCTGATGAATCCAAGCACCTTCATTCTAAAAGTGCCAGGCCTATACTGCAAGGACCCAGAGTAAGGCAAAGGGTCTACAGAAGAAAACTAGGAGAGAAACCCAGCGAGCTCGCTCCAACTCCCAGGCAACCGCGACGCATTCTTGTCTCTGTCTACGTCAATGGGAAGATGCTCTCATGGTTTCTAGAATTATGAAGGAAATCAAATTCTCCTATCCCTTGTAACTCAGTGCCAAGATTTCCTCTAGGAGCTTATCCCACACAAGACTTGGAGCCATATTTGGAGAAATGAGCTCATCATAGCTTTGGTTAAAAATCTGAATTTCTATAGAACATCAATTCTCTTCTAATTGATGGTGAGGTTGCAAATAAAGTACCTACAAAATGCTAACACTGCCTCCTCTGTGGATCTGTCTTAATCTCAAATAGCCTGCGGGGGGGAACTACTTCTGTGTACTATCAATGATACCTGGCTATACTGAAGCTGTAGTAAAAGCTTGCAGAGCCCTGAGCCTGAACACCTACCTACCTGAGGGCCATTAGCTTAGACCTTCCATGCACATCTCACTCCACCCCCATCTCCAGCACCACTCTAGAAGCAGGGATTCTCATAACTGTTTTACAGACCGGGAAAACACAACAGACAGAGGTAAGTGATTTGTCAAGGACACATGGGCGTGTGCACTGGCAATGTGGGGATTTGAAATCGGTCCTTTTGCTATCATAACCTGTGCTCTACTGCTCTGCTTATATTTAATATTCTAATTTAGTAGGTAAGTCAGATAACAGCTGATAAACACGATCAACTTTAACATCTCTGATGGGTTTTAGCACCAAGAGAAGAAAAGCACCTTCTAGTCAGCAACTCTACAAATGTATACTACTGTGTCTAAACACCTTGACCACCTAGAATCTGTACCTGGTTATGAACTCTGCCTTAAACAGGGCCAGAATCTACCTAAACAAAACGTGATTTGCATCATTAACCATAACGATCAGGAGATAGCAAAAACCCAGGCTGTGGAGGCTTATTTTAATCCATTTGGAATCCCTTTTCATTTTAGTACATGCACTATGTGGGATCACAGCATGGCTTTTTGTTAAATTAACAACATAAGCACGAAAGGGTTAATAGTTCAAATTAAAAACAGGAAAAGCAATCTTAACATCCTAATTCGGGGCTTTTCCCCCTGCATTTATTTACTCTATTCACCAAACATTTGTTCAAGCGAGTGCTGACCCAGGTTGTTTTTTTTTTTTTGTTTAAGTTTTTAGACCTTGAAATCTTTCTCAATTAAAAGACCAAAGTTAAGTGTTTCATTTGCTGGAAAAGACTCCAGCCCCATCAAGGCTTCTTCTGGACAGCATCGCCATGGTCTTAGTGAGAGGGTTTGGAGCATGCTTTAGTGAAAGGCCTGTTTCTAATTTATTTTAGTATATTAACTTTCCTTCACTGAAAATTCATTCGGGCAAGTGATCATTACTTACCGTAATATGGAAATTTCCAAAGGATTTTTAATGTACATTTTACACATTTCTCTCAAAAGGTGTATGAGTACCTTGCAGCTTCTGATCCTGTTTCTTTTTTATTGCTGTTTAAACACAAACTCTCACGTAATATCATTTTGTATTTTCTTTTCCAGATATGAAACTTTCTTGTTATAAAATGCAATCTTCAGCTGATATACCTATACACACACATATATACACACATACACATATATATACATACATATATAAATATATATATATATACACACACACACACACACACATATATCCACCTCCAGTACCAGGAAAGAATAAGAAATTCTCAAATATGATTAAATGAAAACATTCAAAATTCAATATAATCTTGTTTTGAAACTATTTCTCTGTGTCAGGATTCTCTTCTTTTATCAAACACTCAAGAATCAGACTGAAATTTACCCACTTGATACAGTTATTTTTCAATTTTTGCCAATTTCAAAGTAATATTAATTAATTCCAAGTAATATTAGTAATATTATTTGACTAGTTTCTAAAAGCAAATGGCTAAAATATCAAGAGGATTTGCACTACTAAAATTAAAAACACTCATTAAAAATTTTCAGAGGCGAACAGTGCCATAAATCTATGTTTAGAATGAATTTTCAGTGCCTGTCTTCTCCCCCTCTTTTCAGGGGTCCTACTTTTGAACTGTCCCAGTGAGAGGTGTTTTGGCCAGTGTTGGCTTCAGAGGACTGTATTTTTAGAAAGCTAATATAACACTATCACCCACAGGGTAGGCAGGGAAAAACATTGCTGGTGCAACTTAGTGACCCTGTCCTTTGGGGCTGGTGCACTCAACTGCCAGCTGTCTACCCAGGGACAACTCACAGGGGAGGCGTAGGAGTAGGTGCCCCACATTCCCAGGGGCGCTTCTGACCTTCCTAGAGCCAGCTCTGCCTGGGCTGCCCCTAGCTCAATGAAACAAAGGAACAACGATTTTTACGAAAATGTTTAAAAACTCTACCCAGGTGACGGGACACTCTGCATTCACGGAAGTGGGGAAAAAGGAGAGGAGGGGGAGAATGAAAGAAAAGCTCTCCCGCCTCGGCAAAGAGCAGCCGTTCTCCCTTAC
>NW_006207406.1:381617-382264 GCF_000334495.1 Tupaia belangeri chinensis | reverse complement strand
CTCAATGAAACAAAGGATCAACAATGTTTACGAAAATGTTGAAAAGCTCTACCCAGGTGACGCGGACACTCTGCATTCACGGAAGTGGGGAAAAAGGAGAGGAGGGGGAGAATGAAAGAAAAGCTCTCCAGCCTCGGCAAGGAGCAGCCGTTGCCCCTTACCCAGACGGGACAGTCGTGGACCACCAGCTTGACATTCCCAAACGCGCTGGCCTGATACTCGGTGAACACGGGGCGCGCGACCGTGCTGGTGGCGTTCAGCAACAAGCTGCTTTCGTCCCCCGAGACCAGAGGGCTTCTCCCCAGGTAAGTGCGGATGAGCCCCGACGGCCGATTGTCCTGGTGGAACGCGTCCCCCTCGTTCCCCAGCGCCACGATGTGAATGGACCTGCAGGGACAGAGAGCGGGCGAGCGGGAAGGGAGCGCGGTCGGCGCGGAGCACTTTCCTCCCGGCAGGAAGTGCGGGGGCAGCGCGGCCAGGCTAGGCTGCAGCCCCGGCCCCGGCGACCGCACGCGTGCCGGGCAGGGACAATGGCGGGACGGCGACGCGTACGTACATGATCTCGGCTCCAAGGGCAGGGCGGCGACTCGGAGAAAAGCAGCTGCTCACGGCCTCTCGGGGCCCGTCGGCGGCGTGTTTACCCGCAA
>NW_006207406.1:370805-381068 GCF_000334495.1 Tupaia belangeri chinensis | reverse complement strand
AGCGTCGGGAAGCTGGGGATTCGAGCCCGTGCACCGCCCCGGCAACCTAGCGTACCCCCCTCTTGGCCTGGACCGACAGTGTTTTACCACGCCTGCCGCTTTGTCATTTGTCAACATGTGCTACAGCTGTTTTCTAAAATCATACTTGGGAGAAAAAAATAATGGCAACATTCATGCTGCTGCAGAAAGGGTTCTTTGTTCACACGCCTATTAATTCGCGAATGTCGCTTTGGGGGATTATTTACTATTGCAAGCTATATTTGACATATTTTACTAAGAGCTGCAGGATTTTAAGTGCAAGGATTTTTAGTGCGATCGTTTTTAAAGGAAGTTACTACGCGTGAGGGGTTGAACGTGTTGGGTGACTGGAGGCTAGATTGCTCGGAGATTTTTCAGTGCACGTAATGGCTTCGTATTTAATAGTACCACTGCAGACCTACTGAACAGATAACGACGAGGTTAATGCACGGGGACTTCAGATTCTTTTCATGATAGCACACTGAGGGACAGATTACCCAGCTCCCTCCGTGCAAATGACACGGGACCTAGTACGAATACCAGGAGGGCCAAGGGTGCTCTGAAGCTCAACTCCTCCGTAAACATTAAACTTCTTACAAGTACTCTGTGTTCAGAGTTCTTGTGTACTCTTTTATTTATTTACTTTTGGCCTACCTTAAAATTGGGCTGTTTCTTTTCTCCACAGAGCTGTCTTAGGGTATGAAACAGGAGGTACCGAGAAGTGAGAAGACGGGAAGAGGCCTTTGGCATGTCCTCAGCTTTCTTTTTACCAACTCTCATGGCTCAGCTGAAAGTAGTGTAGTGGAGATGAGCAGTTGGTGTAATCACTATGTCACTGGACTCCCTTGTAGTCCACTGTTGGTTTGAGTCCCGGACCCGGTGGCTTAAACTCACGCCAGTCACCTGTGCGTGTGTGCCCAAGATCCTGAGAGGAGAGTGGAAAAGAAGGGATTGTGGTGTGGCCATACCATCCCATGAGGGGGAGGGGTGATTTCTCTCTTTCCAGTCTGTCTTTATGGGGAGTGCACGCGCCCTGCAAGAATAAATACCTAGCATAATGGTTTCTCTTCCTCAAGGTATAACGGGAGACATTCTTTTTGTGGGCACTGATTTTTTTAAAATCTAATTTCTCTTTGCACTCAATATAATTTCACTCTTAGTCCAAAACCTAAACTATTCTGAAAAGTTCAAGTGTACAGTATTACCTTTTCTCCTAGGTCAATAGAAAATGTGTTCTTGGTGGCCGGCTGGTGGTGTGCTGGTTAAGAGCGTTGAACTCCCACATGGCCGATGGCGATTAGAGTCCCGTACCTGGTGGCTTACTTTCTCTCTCTCTCTCTCTCTCTCTCTCTCTCTCTCTCGCTCTCTCACTCTGTCCCTCTCTGGTCAAATTACAAATAAATAAATACATAAATAAAGTTTAATAAAATCATTCTTAAAAAAAAAAAAAAGAAAATGTGTTCTCATCAGATAACTCCAGTAACCACATGTCAACAGTCCACTGGAATGGCTAAATGGATAAAGGACGTGTGTGTGTGTGTGTGTGTGTGTGTGTGTGTGTATGTGTGTATACACACAGTGGAATATTAATCAGCCCTTTAAGAAAGAAAATCCTGTCACGTGCTACAACATGGATGAACCTTGAGGACATTATGCAAAGTGTAATTACCCAGTCACACGTGAGATATTTAAAGTGGTCAAGCCCCAGAAACAAAGTAGAAGGTGGTTGCCAGGGTCTGGGGGGAGAGGGGGACAGGGACGATGGGTATAGAGTTTCTCTTTGGAAGATGAAAAAGCTCTAGAGACCTCTCGCACAACTAGGGCATATGGTTAACGCAACCACACATACCCTTAAAAATGGTTAAAACAGTAACTTGCTGCATGTCTTTTTAACCTCAATACAAACAAATACAAAAAACAAAATGAACAAGACACTAGAGGTGTGGCATCTGGGAAGTGACAGGAAGAAAGAAAGCATCCCTTTTTCTCTCTCAGTAATGGAGTAAGGAAGTCAGGTGTGTGCTGGGTAGGGATGGGAGATCCTAAGGTACGGAAGCCTCAGTTCTTGTTCTGGAGAAGCTAAGCCTACAGATGGTCACTGGATTGTGAATATCGATGCACCCGATCCTTTTGAAAATGCGCTGGGTCCTTAGTTACGGCCTAGGTGTTCAGTAATACAGGTAGGTACGTAGTACGAGGGTAACGTTCAGTGGACACTAGATCAGTGTCATTGTGTCCTCAGAATTTCATGGAAGAAGTAAACATTGTCTGTTTTAAAAGATGAGGAAGTTTGCTATCAATAGATTTGGAGGAAGAGATTGAAAAGGGAGCAGTATTGGAAAGAACCGGCCTGATGTCACCTGCAAATCACATGCAATCGGGTGGACAGCTGGAAGGTCACGGTTTGTTCACGGAGCAGCAAGAGGTGAGGTTAGTGCTGGTGTGCATTAAGGTGGGCAGGAAAAAAGAGTGGTGGAGGCTTCCCAGGAGAGCGCCTATCAGTATTTCGGGTCTGGAGATACACCAGCTGTAGATCGGGAATCCCTGCTGTCCATCCTCATCTCTGTATACAGAAGGCATCTTCAAAAATGATAGAAAATAGCTATTATGAAAAAATTAGGCTTGCATTTCAATTTTGGGGGGTCAAAATTAACTTATACTTTAATTCCATTTTTCTTAAACTTTTTGAAGTCCCTGCATATGATAGAACCCGGCTAAATGCTCATCAGACTCATTTTTGTTTGCGTTTGCAAGGACACGTGTGCTTATCCAAGAGAAACAGAGGGAAGGTGAATGAGAAATCGTCCACAGGGGCTTGGCCAGGCTGCCATCCCTTCTCCATTCTCATGCATTGCACACATGCCCGCCATAACTTTCAAGCCATCAGTTCTAGGACTTGAACTGCAAAGCTGGCCATGTGGGATCTAGCCCCCTTAATATCCACACCACCTGCTGGCTCCCCATTTTGTCTTCTAAGGTAGCTAAACTACAGTTCCCAAGCGTTTTGCATAGAGCTGGGGTGACAAGCTTAGTTTTCACCAGTGGAACGTGATCACTGCTGAGCGATTAAGTCAAGGCATGCCTTCTCTGCTCTTATCCCTCCACCTCCCCTCCGGATGGGGCCAGGTCAACCTTGAAGCCATGAGTTTAGAGACAGAAGCTCTGTAGTGTGGAAGTTGTCCCTGCTGTTTGCAGCAAAGCCGCCTTACAGCGTGCATCGTTCCGTTAAATGTGTGAGGAATAGATCTTTATTGAGTTACGTTAGACATTTTGAGGTCAATTATTCCAGCAGCTAGTGTGACTTATCATAACTGATAGAATATCACAGATGGCCCACAACATGGATGAACCTTGAGGACATTATGCAAAGTGTAATTACCCAGTCACACGTGAGATATTTAAAGTGGTCAAGCCCCAGAAACAAAGTAGAAGGTGGTTGCCAGGGTCTGGGGGGAGAGGGGGACAGGGACGATGGGTATAGAGTTTCTCTTTGGAAGATGAAAAAGCTCTAGAGACCTCTCGCACAACTAGGGCATATGGTTAACGCAACCACACATACCCTTAAAAATGGTTAAAACAGTAACTTGCTGCATGTCTTTTTAACCTCAATACAAACAAATACAAAAAACAAAATGAACAAGACACTAGAGGTGTGGCATCTGGGAAGTGACAGGAAGAAAGAAAGCATCCCTTTTTCTCTCTCAGTAATGGAGTAAGGAAGTCAGGTGTGTGCTGGGTAGGGATGGGAGATCCTAAGGTACGGAAGCCTCAGTTCTTGTTCTGGAGAAGCTAAGCCTACAGATGGTCACTGGATTGTGAATATCGATGCACCCGATCCTTTTGAAAATGCGCTGGGTCCTTAGTTACGGCCTAGGTGTTCAGTAATACAGGTAGGTACGTAGTACGAGGGTAACGTTCAGTGGACACTAGATCAGTGTCATTGTGTCCTCAGAATTTCATGGAAGAAGTAAACATTGTCTGTTTTAAAAGATGAGGAAGTTTGCTATCAATAGATTTGGAGGAAGAGATTGAAAAGGGAGCAGTATTGGAAAGAACCGGCCTGATGTCACCTGCAAATCACATGCAATCGGGTGGACAGCTGGAAGGTCACGGTTTGTTCACGGAGCAGCAAGAGGTGAGGTTAGTGCTGGTGTGCATTAAGGTGGGCAGGAAAAAAGAGTGGTGGAGGCTTCCCAGGAGAGCGCCTATCAGTATTTCGGGTCTGGAGATACACCAGCTGTAGATCGGGAATCCCTGCTGTCCATCCTCATCTCTGTATACAGAAGGCATCTTCAAAAATGATAGAAAATAGCTATTATGAAAAAATTAGGCTTGCATTTCAATTTTGGGGGGTCAAAATTAACTTATACTTTAATTCCATTTTTCTTAAACTTTTTGAAGTCCCTGCATATGATAGAACCCGGCTAAATGCTCATCAGACTCATTTTTGTTTGCGTTTGCAAGGACACGTGTGCTTATCCAAGAGAAACAGAGGGAAGGTGAATGAGAAATCGTCCACAGGGGCTTGGCCAGGCTGCCATCCCTTCTCCATTCTCATGCATTGCACACATGCCCGCCATAACTTTCAAGCCATCAGTTCTAGGACTTGAACTGCAAAGCTGGCCATGTGGGATCTAGCCCCCTTAATATCCACACCACCTGCTGGCTCCCCATTTTGTCTTCTAAGGTAGCTAAACTACAGTTCCCAAGCGTTTTGCATAGAGCTGGGGTGACAAGCTTAGTTTTCACCAGTGGAACGTGATCACTGCTGAGCGATTAAGTCAAGGCATGCCTTCTCTGCTCTTATCCCTCCACCTCCCCTCCGGATGGGGCCAGGTCAACCTTGAAGCCATGAGTTTAGAGACAGAAGCTCTGTAGTGTGGAAGTTGTCCCTGCTGTTTGCAGCAAAGCCGCCTTACAGCGTGCATCGTTCCGTTAAATGTGTGAGGAATAGATCTTTATTGAGTTACGTTAGACATTTTGAGGTCAATTATTCCAGCAGCTAGTGTGACTTATCATAACTGATAGAATATCACAGATGGCCCATTTCCTGATCATTTAAAAATCCTTTTCATGATTATCTTAAGATGACTTTGTTATAGTTTTTTCCCTTTCATCCTAAATTTTTTAAATGTATATGCTTAAAGTTAAAAATATTTACTTTTACCAGTGTGACAGATTGAATTATCATCTGTACCCCGACATCAAGGTCACGGAGGAACACACGGAAAAGGTTTCCGGCCCCAGCAATATTTTTGTCCTGTTTTAGTGGCTGAAATGCCACTCTTTCATATTCACTGTGTCCTAAGTTGCATACAGCGTACTGGAGTACATGAGAGGTAACTTGGTGAGCGTTGCCTCGGTCCACAGGTCATAAATATTAATTACCAGCTTTTGAAAAACGTGCTGCTTCCTTAATGAATAGGGAGGAAGCAAGCCTTGGTAAGGTCAGACCTGGAATGCTAAACTTGGCACAAGATTTTTCCAACTGTTTTTCAAAGAAACTAGGTTTCCACAGAGGAATATTGAACGCTGCGTGAGGGGCTGGAGGAAAAAGATGCCCAGTAGGCAGAGAAGTCTGAGCGCTGAGATCTCCCATCTAAAAGTCAGTCAGAGCAGTTATTGCTATTTAAAAAAAATTAGTGTTTCCTGTTCATTTTTCCTTTTTCTCTCTTTTTATTTTTTAAATTTTTGTCAGAGAGTATGCATGATCACTCACTGTAGAGAGACAGAGAGAGAGACTTGAGAAAGTACTGTTCTTAACTATGGGGTATGAGCAAAAAGTTTTTGATATGGAAAGTAAATGTGGAAAAATGTAAAAATAAATAAGATAGATAAAAGGGAAAACAAAGGAGCGTGGTCACGCTGCATCCCTTCTCTTCCATTTCTCATGTCTTTCCAGATTTTGGACACGTACACAGAGGCATCCCATGTATTTTTCAAGCTGTTGGGTCTGGGATTCAAAACACATGGTCAGCCATGTGGGATCCAGAGGTCTTAACCACCGTGCCATGGGCTGGCTCTCATGTTCACTTTTATTAAAAAGAAGGATTAAAATTAAGATTAAAAATGAAGTTCTAAGAGTACTTGTCTAAAACAAAGGTTCCAAAATGGGATAAAGAAAATGATTCCTGAAAATATGGAATAAAGTAGTTAAACTTTTATTTAGAAACAGACACATATATATATATTTAATTTTTTAAAATTATTTTTTATTTAATTGTATTCATTGTCATTATTTTTTATTTTATTTTATTTTTGAAGTTGACCAGAGAGAGAAAGGAAAGTGAGAAAATAAGCTGCCAGGTCTGGGACTTGAACTGCAGTCAGCCAAGTGGGAGTCCAGCCTCCTTAACCACCATGCCACTTGCTGGCCCCAAAACATATATTTTTAACACACCCACACCCACACACACATACACACACACACACACACACGCACACGAAAGTGGGCCGACAGGGAACAGGATCAGAGCACAGAGGTAACACGCAGTGCCCTGTGAGGCTGACCCACGTAGAAGGGTTCAGCTTCCGGAGATCACCCTGAGTACCAGGCACACCGGAGCCCATGATCTGCGGCTGGCTGAGTCTGGGGACAGACTGTAGTTTCAAGACCGCTCTTGGGAGTTCGTCCTCTCTCTCTCACTCATGGAAGACTAAATGAACTTTTTTTCAGAAAAGGGAAAGACAGGGTTGTGGGGCAGTGCGGCAGTGAAACACAGCACTCTGCAAGGCAGGCGCCCTGCGAAGGTGGCCGGTTCATGTGTAGAGAAGTCCCCAGTATGCCGGGCATGCAGGTGCTCGTGACCCAGGCTAGCTGAGGCTGAGAGTGGATCATACTGTCCAGCTCCCGTCAGGTGCTGAGTCTGTCTCTCATACATGCAATTAATTAAAAACTTTAGAGGCCAGCTGGTGGTCTGGTGTTATATAAAAGGGATCCCACATGAGCGACTGCGTGGTTCTAGTCCCAGACCCAGTGGCTTGAAAAATACACCAGGAATGCACACATGGAAAATGGAGAAAGGATTCTGGCATGACCATGACCGGGGGATGGGGTGGGGGCTAAGGGTGTGGGGTGTGGGGGTGGTACTTTCTCCCTGTCCTCGCCCCGCCCCCCTTTCTGGCAAGTACGCATGCCCTCTAGAATACATAAACAAGAAAACCTTTACAATTTAAAAAAAGGGGGGGAAACAATTTCAGCTTTACCTGTATTTACAGAGGGAACGGGCACAGGCACCCCCACTTGATCCACAAGAGGACAGGGACACAGGGTATTGGAGGCCAAGGACCAGAGCAGACGCAGTGCGGGGCGGAAGGCTCTCTCCTGTGCACTTTGAACAGACTGTCACATGGAGCAGCCTCTGGGTCTAAGAGGGGTTTATGGAGATGTTCTCAGTCAGCTCACCTTACAGCGGGGCCCATGGTGACAGCGGTAAAATGCAGGAACAGGCAAACAAAACCGGCTGAACTGACATTTCTGAGTCTGGGAGCCACGTTGCAAAATGAAAAAAAACTCATGGCTAATCAGATCAGGCAAGTTGGTCATGATTGTTGGTTATAAAGAACATTGTTTTAAATGTGCGTTTACATCCACTTTGCTACCATTGACTTCACCATAAGCATGTCATAGGGGATCTATTATGCTTTCCTGATCCTACTGCAATTAGCCATTTAAAATAAACATCCAAACATGAAGGCGAGATTAAACACACACACAGACACACACAGACACACACAGACAAAATACAAAAAAAGCAAAAAAGGAAGAAAAGAAAAACCATGAAGGCAAAGCTCAGCGATGTTTCTAGCGTGATTATTTGTTCCATTTTGTTTTTACGGGGCCAGGGGGGACACGGGAGAGAGAGGTATTTTTTTTAAAAAGAATTATTTTGTTTAACTTTATTTTATTTATTTATTTATTTATTTTAATTTGACCAGAGAGGAACAGAGTGAGAGGGAGAGAAAATGAGAAAGGAAGCCACCGGGTACAGGACTCAAACCACAGTTGGCCATGTGGGATTCCAGCTGTTTTAACCACCATGCCACCTGTCTGCCTCCAGGATAGGTATTTTTGTCAGGGTTTTGCCATGTCACGATTCTCCTGACCCAGCCTGCTAGACATAGGATGGCGGGGGGTACCCCACACCCAGGCTGTGTAGGCTGTGCCAGGTTCCCCACCAGGCCTCTTGTCTCCATGTCCTCTGCCTTTCCTGTTAGCCTAGTCTCCACTGTAATAATGATCCACACAGGACAAAAAATAATGATCTCAAACTGCCACTGAATGACCGTCCAAACACTGGCCCCAGCCACCATGCAGGGGCTCCTGCTCGCACTCCCGCAGCTGGGCCCTTGAGCATGTTTGAGTATTGTGCTATCCAAATCAATACTTTAAAGAAAAGTCACCGATAATAAATTCTAAAAAAACCTCTACTGAGCTTTCTTTAAAAACAAGGTCAAAAAGCAACACACATTGGGAAAATAGTTTTGTTCTTGCCAAGATAAGAATGTCTGAAATAATACGTGGACCACAAATGGAAAGAAAAAAAAAAAAAAAAAAACAACTGCATTCCTTGGTCAGCAAATACTTTGAGAATATGCACATAACAGCTTTGCTAAACACACAAAGACACAAGAATTGGAACAAGTTACACAATGTGGGGAGCTTACTATAAGGTTAAACTGAAAGCAGATGTTTTCAGTATGTTCCACTTATGGTATTTGATAGACTCTATTACTGTGTGGTCTTTACTGGATTGTGTTTCAGTAATGACACACATTTTGAATGACAGGTTTTGTGAGCCACTAAAGGAAAGCCATAGTACTTTCTCTTCTGTGTCTTTTGACCAGACTGAAAACAATCACTGGGTTTTAAAAAACGTTTTATGCAAAACTTGTGGTAGTGTAACCACTGATGGAGTAGTTGTTTTGACTAAAAAATGTCTTTACAAAAACAAAGGTAGGCTTCTAAGCTAGGGTTACGGTGAGGGCAACCTCATGAAATCCAGTCGCTGCGTATCTCATTGGCAGTTGTTCGAGCAAAGCAGTTGGAGTCAGCACACGCAGCACTATAGGATGTTATCAAATGGCAAGTTGTGTGGAAACAAGGCTCCCCCCCTCCCCCCAAGAGAGAGATTTTTGCTATTGGACATGTGTACTCACTGAAGAGACAGACAGAAAGCGAGAAATCTCGCACTGGGGGGATGGCCATGACACAATCTATTCTCCTCCATTCTCATCTCAGGATCTTGGGCACGCTTGCACACAGGCCGGGCGTGAATTTTAAGCCATGGAGTCCAGGATTCAAACTGCAGTTGACTACGTATATATCCAGTGACATAGCCATTATGCCATCTGCTGGTCCCGGAAACAAGAATTTTATAGCAATTAAACTTTTTCTCTGAGCTGGCCCTGTAGCCTAGTGGTTAAGGGAACTGGATCCTATGTGATCAACTCTGGTTCAAATCCTGGCCCTGGTAGATTAAATAAACACACGTGTGCCCCAGATCCTGATGGGATGGAGAAGGGATTGTGGTGTGACCACATCCCATCGGAGGGTGCTTTCTACCTCCTCCTCCTCTCTCCCTGTCTCTCTCTGGCAAGGACACATGCCCTCTGGCAATTTATATTTTAAAAATTTCGTTGTGAAATATGAGGGGTCTTCAGAAAGTTCATGGACAATGTATATTATGAAAAAACTAGGTCATGGGTCAGCTGTGCATGGATTTCAAATGTTTTTGCAGTAATATAAACTTGTACTTTAATTCCATCTTTCCACAAACTTTTTTTAATGGCTGGAGAGTGCACATGCTCATCAGAGAGAGGGGGAGCACCCCCGCGGGGTCTGGTTATACTTTTCTTTTCCTCCATTTCTCCATCCCACCAGGATTTTACGCACATGCACGGGAGCCCAGTGTGGTTTTCGAGACTTCAGGTAGGGATCTGAACTGCAGCTGGCTATGTGGGATCAGGATCCTTATGCCCTGTGCTTAACCTTGGCGCTACAGGGCTGGCCCTATACACACTTTAGAAGTCCCCTTGGGTACACACTACAGAAAAATGAATAAAATGTATGCACATAATTTAATAAGTAATTATGAACTTATTTAGATTTTCTAAAATCTTTCAGGTAAAACTACAGAGCATGGAGCCAGCAGGTGGTATGGTGGTTGGGGTGCTAGTCTCCCACATGGCCAACTGAGGTTCAAGTCCTGGACCCAGCAGCTTGAAAATTAGGCTGGGTGTGTG
>NW_006207406.1:336324-369690 GCF_000334495.1 Tupaia belangeri chinensis | reverse complement strand
CCTCATGAAATCCAGTCGCTGCGTATCTCATTGGCAGTTGTTCGAGCAAAGCAGTTGGAGTCAGCACACGCAGCACTATAGGATGTTATCAAATGGCAAGTTGTGTGGAAACAAGGCTCCCCCCCTCCCCCCAAGAGAGAGATTTTTGCTATTGGACATGTGTACTCACTGAAGAGACAGACAGAAAGCGAGAAATCTCGCACTGGGGGGATGGCCATGACACAATCTATTCTCCTCCATTCTCATCTCAGGATCTTGGGCACGCTTGCACACAGGCCGGGCGTGAATTTTAAGCCATGGAGTCCAGGATTCAAACTGCAGTTGACTACGTATATATCCAGTGACATAGCCATTATGCCATCTGCTGGTCCCGGAAACAAGAATTTTATAGCAATTAAACTTTTTCTCTGAGCTGGCCCTGTAGCCTAGTGGTTAAGGGAACTGGATCCTATGTGATCAACTCTGGTTCAAATCCTGGCCCTGGTAGATTAAATAAACACACGTGTGCCCCAGATCCTGATGGGATGGAGAAGGGATTGTGGTGTGACCACATCCCATCGGAGGGTGCTTTCTACCTCCTCCTCCTCTCTCCCTGTCTCTCTCTGGCAAGGACACATGCCCTCTGGCAATTTATATTTTAAAAATTTCGTTGTGAAATATGAGGGGTCTTCAGAAAGTTCATGGACAATGTATATTATGAAAAAACTAGGTCATGGGTCAGCTGTGCATGGATTTCAAATGTTTTTGCAGTAATATAAACTTGTACTTTAATTCCATCTTTCCACAAACTTTTTTTAATGGCTGGAGAGTGCACATGCTCATCAGAGAGAGGGGGAGCACCCCCGCGGGGTCTGGTTATACTTTTCTTTTCCTCCATTTCTCCATCCCACCAGGATTTTACGCACATGCACGGGAGCCCAGTGTGGTTTTCGAGACTTCAGGTAGGGATCTGAACTGCAGCTGGCTATGTGGGATCAGGATCCTTATGCCCTGTGCTTAACCTTGGCGCTACAGGGCTGGCCCTATACACACTTTAGAAGTCCCCTTGGGTACACACTACAGAAAAATGAATAAAATGTATGCACATAATTTAATAAGTAATTATGAACTTATTTAGATTTTCTAAAATCTTTCAGGTAAAACTACAGAGCATGGAGCCAGCAGGTGGTATGGTGGTTGGGGTGCTAGTCTCCCACATGGCCAACTGAGGTTCAAGTCCTGGACCCAGCAGCTTGAAAATTAGGCTGGGTGTGTGTGCATGCATGCCCAAAATTCCAAGAGGAGAATGGAAGAGAAAGGATTGTGGTGTGACCATCCCCTTCTCTTTCAATGTGACCTGTCGGCGGGGTGGGGGAATAAATAGAAAAGAACCAGTGATCATTCAATAACATGTATGTGCCTATGCACATGTGCATGCATGCGCATGCACACACACACACACACACACACACATCCCTGGCGCCCTTCCTTAGTTAAAACCCTCTGCTTTTCCTAAGAGATTTTAATGAGCCTAATTTTTGTAATGATCATTACTTTTTGTTATAGTTTTACCACCTCTGTGCACATTCGTAGATACATATTTCGGCTTTGCTTCTCTTTGAGTTTGCATGTGGCATTTTGCTGTGCACACATTTTTGTCCCCTGGTGCTTTTGCTACTCATCATTTTGATGTAGCTATGATTGTTACTTTCGTTCTTTCTCATTGCTGAAGACCATCCAATGGAAACATACATGACCATTTCTTTACCCGTCCCTAGTAGATAGATATGTAGGTTATTTCCAGATTTTGCCAATTATAAAAAAAAGCTTCCAGGACCATTCTTGCTTTAAAATGTATTTGTAGATAATGCTGGGTCACAGCAGGTGTGCATGTCGCACTCCAGTAAATAATACTCTGCTAGTGTGCATGTCGCACTCCAGTAAATAATACTCCGCTAACCTTGGGACCACCAAATGGCATAATGGTTATATCACTGGACTCCCACGTAGTCAACAGCAGTTCAAGTCTCAGACACGGCGGCCGGGAGCGTGTGCATACATGCCTAAACTCTCAAGAGGAGAATGGAGAAGAAGGAATTGTGGTGTGGCCATCCCCCCTGGGGGTTGATTTCTTGCTTTCTCTCTTTCTGTCTCTTTCTCTGTCTCCCTGGAGAACAGAAGTGCCCTATAGCAAAAATCTCTCAAAATCAATAAAGAAATACTCCTCTGATTTCAAATGTGATTTTACCCATCCGATTCCCACAGCAGGACATGAAAATTCACCGCATAATCCTTCATGTACTTAAACATGCGTTCCAGGTTGCAGGCATTATATTTAGTGCTTTACAAACATTGCCTTATTTAATTCTCACAAGAACCCTGTGGGATAGGTTACATAGGAGAAATGGGGGCACAGAGAAGTTAGGTACTTTCCCACAGCTACCCTGATAGTAAGAAGAGGCACTGGGATGATTGGCCCCAGGCCTGCGCCCTCACCCTTGTGCTGTGTGGATGCCTGAATATATTTCCTTCATTATGTAATTTATGTCATTGAAAACAGTGCATGCAATCTATAAAAACTCCTATATGTTATAGAATTTTCTGAGCCCCTTAATCATTTTCAAATACAATTTCAGTGGAGGTTGAAGCCATGTGTTAAAAATATGCAATTCTGTCTGATTGTTTTGCTGGAACAAATAAGTAACGTTAGACAAAGTGGAAATGTATTCATCCAATTTCAATCAGAGCCTTTGCATAATGAATGGTAGGTCTGAAAAATAAGAATCATGGCTTAGTAACCAGCTAATGAAGCTGTTCAGTCTTTAACTCCACATGTCTTTGTGAGCTCTTTTTTAGAGAGTCGTTAAGAGGATTGAACCTAAAACTAGGCATCTGTATTGCTTTGTCACAAAGCATAAACATCAACCAAGCTGTAAAAAATAATGAGGCAGGGCCAGCAGGTGGCGTGGTGGTTAAGTCACAGGACTCCCACATGGCTGACCACAGTTCGAGTCCTAGACCTGGTGGCTTTCTTTCTTTCTGTCTATCTTTCTCACACACAAGCGCATGTGTGTATGCCCTCTATAGCAAACTAAAAAGTAATAATAATAGATAAAATTAAATAAATCTAAAAAGTTAATAATGACATATATTGAGTTATTCTCTCTAAAAAGCTTTATTAACTGTATCATTTTAGAGAAAAATGTTTTGTGTTAGTATGAATACAGTTGTTGTTTTTTTTTTTTGGAGAGGATTTCGCTATAGGGTGCGTGCACTCGCCAGAGAGACAGAGAGTCAGAAAGCGAGAAATCACCCCCCACGGGGGAATGGCTATGCCACAATCCCTTCTCCTCCATTCTCCTCTCGGGATCTTGAGTACGCACGCACACGCACCTGGCGTGAGTTTAAGCCACCAGGTCCAGGACTCGAACCGTGGTCAACTACATGGGAGTTCAGCGACATAGCCATTACGCTAATTACTGGTCCCTGCGTATGAATACATTTTTAAATTATCTTAAATATTAAAATTTTGATGATTATCTATTAACATTTCAATCACTATCTTATCTATTAAAATCTTCTAATTCAATGTGTTTCAATATATTCGTGCTGTTTTAACATGGTAATATGTGCATGTAATTTATAAAGCTCTTAGGAGTGTGCTCCAAGTTTTTTTCTGCTGGGGTGCTCAGTCAAAAAGGTTTGGAATACTGTGGTACAGTGGTAACCTGCTGTCCAAGAGAAAAATCCCACAAGGCAAATGAGGTTCAAATCCCTGGCCTGATTGACCCAAGACACATCAGGTGCATGCATGGGCACCCGAGATCTGACGGACTAGAGAACTGGCAAAAAGGGAGTGTAGTGTGTCTGGAACCTGTGGGGGACACTCTCCTTTCTTTCTCGCATGTGCACACGCATGGTCTATCATGAATAAAAGAGAAAAAAAGTTTGGAAGACTGCCGGTTGGTGCCTTGGGCTCTGGAGTGGCAGGCTCAGAAGGACACCATAGTGAAGCCCAGGACTGCCGGGAAGCAGGACAGGGCACCAGGGCTGGCTCCTGGGGAGCGAGAGGCTGGAGAACAGGAAGTGAGGAGGAGATGGGGGAGGCACCCAGATAAACAGCAGACTGACTTGCCTAGAAATCAGCCTCACGAAAAAATGTATTTGTATTGTTTTAACTAATCTAATGAGAGATAAAGTTCACAAATTTACACAAAACCCATAAAATTCAAGATAAACGTTTTTTTTTTTTTTAAACAAGGGCTTGTTCAAACTTCACAGAGAGTTACCTTAACCATGCAGTCGTAAGCAAAGTTTACTTTTTTTATTATCTGGATGGTTCTTCTCGAACTACAGTAGCCTACAGTTTTCTTCTGAACTATGGATTCTTTCCAAGTTTCAAGGCTGCACTATCGTCGGTTGTGTTTGGAGAGGCCAAAGTGGGAATCTAGAATGTTAAGTGCAAAACCCAACTGCTACGCTGGGCTCTTTTCAGAAAAGGTCTAACATATTTGTTTGTTTGTTTGAACTTCTGTTATCCGCCCACCTTTGTCATGTGCTTGGTGGTGTTTTTCAAACAACTGTTCTGTTTTCCCGTTGAAATGTTCCTTAAAAATAGCAGAACATATGTTCCTTTGAATCAGGACTGCCTGTTTCTACTAGCATTTTTCAAAGGGTTGCACTTCAAAGAAATCTGGAGGCTTAGCCTTTATTCTGCCCGCTCTGTTATTTAGCCCTTGAAAAGCTATAAGAAAAAGCTGAATTAATGAACTACCACGTCTGGAAGATATAGAAATAAATACAATGATTATTGAGCACCATGGGTGGTGTCATTTATTTATGCATAATTTTTTTCAAGTTTTCCATTTTAACCTACAGACATATAGGGTATTAGACAGAAATGGTATAATGATTTGCTGATATAACTTCTCAAAGAACTCAAATGCATTTAAAAAATAGATTTTAAAATGTTACTATCATGTGGCTCTTCTTTCTTGTTACTAAAAGTTGTGCCATTTACGATGGTTAATTCCTCTGACACCTTCCCTGTCTCTGGCACTGCCTTTACTGCCTGAGGGGGTCCGAGCATCTCTCCCAAAGCCACCCCGGGCACGATCTCATCTGCAGCATCTTACCAG
This sequence comes from Tupaia belangeri chinensis, assembly GCF_000334495.1. NCBI lineage: Eukaryota > Metazoa > Chordata > Mammalia > Scandentia > Tupaiidae > Tupaia > Tupaia belangeri. Next base: position 364,573 of record NW_006207406.1, on the reverse strand, counting down.
CATGCTTTGAAATGTTCTCCTCTTTCATTCAAAGCTTATCACAAGCCACTTCTCCCGACCTGTTTTGCCCTCACGAATCAGGTCCTTATTTTTCTTGACTTGTTTTCTGCTTTTCACTTCCGAGTCTACAATTCTGTGTGTGTTTTACAATGAACAGCAATTCAAATTTTCTTAGAGATCTTTCTTTTTCTTTTTTCCATGAAAGCCCAGTTGGGGACCATAATGATTATGTCGCTGGACTCTCACATACTCAACCGCAGTTTGAGTCCCAGACCTGGTGACTTTAAAACTCACGCCAGGTTGGGACCAGCAGATGGTGTAATGGTTATGTCCCCAGGCTCCCATGTAGTGGACTGCAGTTCAAGTCCCGAATCTGACGACTTAAACTCACGCCAGGCACATGTGTGTGCGTGCCCAAGATCCCGAGAGAAAAAGGGATTGCAGTGGGGCCATCCCCCCTAGGGGGTGATTTCTCGCTTTCTATCTCTCTGTCTCTCTGTCTTTCTGGTGAGCACATATGCCCTATAGCAAAAACCTCTCAAGAAAACAAAATGCCAGGCGTGTGTGCGTGTGTGTCCAAAATCCTGAGAGGGGAGTGGAGGAGAAGGAACTGCAGTGTGGTCATCCCCCACCCCCAAGGGGAGTGATTTCTTGCTTTCTGTCTCTCTCTCTCTGGCAAGCACACACACCCTATAGTAAAAATCTCTCTCTAAAAATGAAAGGAAGCCCAGTTGATGCCAGTAAATACTGTGGCAGCATGTACCCTTGGTAAATGGTCCTTGTGGCATTCCAACAATTCACCGAGCTGAGGCATTTACAAATTGTGGCTTATCTTGAGGACATTTGAGATCCCCCCGGGCGTATTCTCACCGCTGTTGATTTTCATGTTTCTCTTTAGCACTTCATGAAGTTGAGACTTCATTATTATCTCTAATTGATCTTCTCTCTTCCCTTTATTTGTTTTTTTTTAAAGTATACTCATATCTTTTACTCCATTCCATTTTTTTTTTTTTAAGTTCATTTATTGGGGCCGGCAGGTAGCTTGGTGGTTGAGGTGCTGGACTCTCACATGCTGACCATGGTTCTAGTCCCAGACCCGGCAGCTTGCTTTCAAACTCTCTTTTATCTCTATCTCTAACTCTCTGTGTCTTTCTCTGGTAACAAAATAAAATTAAATAAATAATTCTTTTAAGAAGAGTTCATTTATTTATTTCCTTTGTGAGAGAAAGCGAAAATCAGAAAGATAGGGACCCCCAAAGGGGTATCATCATGACCCAGCCTTTGGTCAGTCAGAGTATAAGTATGCCCAGAATTTTTAAGTCAATGCAGGATCTGAACCCTGGGCCTTCCCGTATCGCTCCAGTTTTACACACAGTGGCCTATGACTTGCACCATTGTGGCTGGGCCTTCCTCTCTTACCTATAAAGAAGATATCTGGACTTGGGTGATCATTATCAACTCTCTGACTAATACCACCGGTTCTTTCCTTGATTAGCCAGCCCCAAGTCTTTTTCCCAACCAGAAACTGTCACAGCTCCTATAGGCCAACGCTGTTTCTGCCAATGAAGGGGCCATTCCATGGTTCTTCTTCAAGATGTTCTAGTGTTGCAATTCCTTCCAGTCTTAGGACCAAGGCAGAACAAAAGTAATGTCAATCTACATTAAAAGACATGCAGAACTTCCTCGTTGCAGTGACCAGTGGGGACAGCATAGCCAAAGTACTTCTGGAGTAATCGCAGTGACAGTAGCGCTTCCAGACACGTTCACTGAAATATCCCCTAACAGAGATATCAGAACCAGCCCTCTGACCACCCTGTCCCTAAACCTCCCACGGCGGCAGCACAAGTAGTGGACAGAGCGCAGAATTCCTCCAAGTCCTCGCGAGCTTTCCCTGTAAGCCGCCGCACATCTGCAGTTAGTGGTATAGAAGGAAGAACTAAATTACCACCAGGCAAATGGAAGTTCTGCAGTGGTCACACTGAGGATTCTCTCTCTGAAGGACTAGAAAACAACCTCTTCTACTGGTGAAATCTGGCAAGAAATGATGTTTAGTTCAGTGAGAAGCTATTTTCTTGTATTGGAATATTCATCATATTGGAAAAACTCACTTTTTCTACATTGTTATGTCTAACTCTTCAGAATCGTGAGAAAAGTCTGTGAGTCTGTGACCAAGATGAACATGGCACCCAGGAAGGTGCACTCCCAAGGTAACGCAAGAAGCAATGGCGTACACTGTAATCTAAACAGAACGGGACAGACCAACGAAAGCGGACTGCTTTGTCTCACATTGTGTCAGCACGAGCATTTTAGTACTCACTAGCCTCAGCCTTAGAAGGAAACAGTCTGGGGACCAGCAGTTGGCGGAATGGCTATGTCACTAGACTCCCATATAGTCGACCGCGGTTCAAGTCCCGGACCTGGTGGCTTAAACTCACACCAGGCATGTGTGTGTGTGTGTGTGTGTGTGTGTGTGTGTGTGTGTGTGTGCCCAAGATCCCAAGAGGAGAATGGAGGAGAAGGGATTGCAGCATGGCCATCCCTCCCAGGGCGGTGTTATTTCTTGCTTTCTGTCTCTCTGTCTCTGTCTTTCTGGCAAGCGCATGCACCCTATACCAAAAACTCTCCAAAAAAAACAAAAAAAAAAAAAAGAGAGAGAGAGAGAGAGAAAGAAAAGGAAACAGTCTGTTACAAGGCCGCTCCCCATGAACAAATTGTACACTATTAGTAACTCTCCATGCTAGACTAGAATTAGGAGGCATTTTCAGCTGGCGTAGTTTATTAACTCACTATGATCTAATAAATTACCAAATTTACTTACATTAACTATGATTACAACAATGTTTTGCTAACGCGCCTCACTGTGGTTTCAACGACTTATATTACAGGAAGTCAAACTGATCTAAATAAAGTCACTGTTCTAAACAATCAAACTAGAAATATCACAGAGAGCAGCCAGCTGGGTTGCTCAGGCTGCCTCATGATGCCAGTGCCTCTGTTCAGCCACATTTTCCACGGCTTCTTCCTCACTTTCACAAGTCCAGAAACTTTATTTTGTCACGGTGCCCAGAGCTGATCACATGCAGGGGACCCTGTGCACAGGAGGCCAGAGTGTAAACTAGAATACCAGTTAGCTCATTTATAATGAGGGCCGCTATCAAAGGCACTAGGAAATTATGTGGCCAGCACTGTCTATACTCTGTAGAACAGTCTGTGTAGGAAGCCTATTATTACCCTTTCAGTTCAACAAACATTTATTAAGCACCTAGGGTACAGATCATGTTTATTCCAAGGATTGTTTGCATATGCAAAAATTTTAATTAGAATTATGCCAACATTGAGTTGTCATAGAGAGACATTATTTCCCAGAGAAAACTGCATTAAGCCAATTTTCTTTTTTTTTTTAGAGGTTTTTGCTATAGGGCACGTGCACTCGCCAGACAGACAGAGAGAGACATAGAGACAGAAAGTGATAAATCACCCCCCAGGGGGGATGGTCACGCCGCAATCCCTTCTCCTCCATTCTCCCCTTGGGATCTTGGGCACACACGCACACGCGCCCGGCATGAGTTTTAAGCCACCGGGTCCGGGACACGAACTGCGGTCGACTACTGGGAGTCCAGTGACATAGCCATTACGCTAACTGCTGGTTCCCCTCAATATGGTTTTAAGGGACTCTTATATGTCTAAACAGGTATGCAAATAATTTTGTGTTAAACAAAAATGTGTTTTTCAGTACTAGATTATTAGATTCTCAAATCAAGGAGTGACAAAAAAAAACAAAACAAAACAAAACAAAACTAGGAATGTTCCAGAGTCGACCTGGGCATCTGGGTCATTAAAGCATTTCCAGGTGAATTCTTTTTGAAGACTTCATAGCTAGTGTAACCTCACCTATCCCATTCCCTGATTGTCTTATTACCAGCCCAACTATGCCTTGTCTGGGTCACCAAGGTTTACCGTGCCTTGTTTCCCGTCAGCCTTTCTGGCTCACCTTCTGGAATTCTGATTCATTGGCGTGGAGAAGCCAGACCAGTACTCCTCCATCCTCCTGAAGCCCCTCTGAGATCTAAGAGACACATTTACTATACACCCCACGCCTGCGGCTGTCATGGTCTTTAACCACCTCTCCCACCCACCCTCCAGCACACACGCATTGCTCGTTCAACGCTCAGAATCTGGCCCTTTCTGTCAGCCCCAAATATGTCTGTGGTGCCCCATGATCTCAGTGACCACACAAGTTCCTTTTCAGCATGTTAGCCTCTTCATCTTCACCTTTGGTCACCTTCACCTCCACTCCACTTTCTCCATACCTCCTTCCTCATGGCCTGACCCTGGATGTTGTCACTGCGTACAACTGCTCTATATTCAAAGCAATGTGTCCACACAGCTGGCAGCCTGGGCGGGCACGCTCCTCTCCTCCTGGACCCACCCCTCGGTTTCCCTCTGCCCATGTTCTCGCAGGACCTCCCTACTCTGGAGCCTTCCACTTTCTCCTCCTTCATTCTCTTCCTTCATCTCCCCTTCTGTCCCTAACAGATTTCATGGTGCCTCTCTTGTCCCTATTGTCACATCCCTTGTTCCACTGCTTTTCATTCCAAAACCCCAGCCCTCGATCCACCCAGGTGTCTAGTTTTTCTGTACCCGTATCTGGGTTGAACACTATTACTGTAGACAATCACAAGTTCATGCCGATGTTGATGGCATTATGCATTCGCTCTTCCACTTCCAACCAAGCCTTCAGCGCTGTCTGGCCACCCTCGTCAGTGCTCTGTTCTCTGAAGCTGTTTAAGCCTCCTCACCCTCCTGCGTCTCTAACTTTGATCTCTCATCCTTCAGTTTCACGTTCTGTGTCGCAGAGCAAAAGGAAGCAGCAGCTGGGGAACTCGCCTTGGCTTCCCACCATGCAGGGGACACAGTCCATCAGCTGCACCCAGCCTGCCCTGGGAGCCCGTTTGGAGGTTCTGGCAGGGGAGTGCGGCTACTCCTGGACCCTGATCCCGGTCCTTCTCTGTCAGGAAGGCTGTCCTCTCTGACCAGGTGTGCACCTTCTTATCCTCCCCCAGTCACAGTGTGGTAAGGGCTGCCACCTGACTTCAGGCTCTCCGCCCATGGTGCTGTGTGGGCTTTCCCTTTTGACTTTGGAGGGACCCACTGAATAATCCTCGTCCCCTTCCTTCTCCTGCGACACCAACTTCTGCCACTCCCCACTCTCCACCTAACAGAGCCAACCCTCTGCCCGCTACTTTTCCTTCTCCACCTCACTAGAGAAAAATCGTAAAGAAAAATTTCTTTTAGTTCAGTTATTTAATTCCCTCACTTGTTAGGGCTTGTACTTATCTGTGACATATTTTCTAGTGTTTAAGTACACTTGTTTTAAATGCTGTAAACTAGCTCATCAGGTAAACGGTAACTTTTTGATTTCAGATATGATCGCAGGGGCTGGCAGGTGGTCTGGTGATTGAGGCACTGGACTCCCATGGCTGACCACGGTTTGAGTCCTGGATCCGGCAGCTTGCTTTCTCACTTTCCCTTTCTCACTCTCTTTCTGGTAAATTTTAAAAATAAATAATAACAAATAAAATTAAATTAATAAATCTTCAAGAAAAAAAAGCCCCAAATATTACCAGAGTCCTTATCATCTAGCAGTTTTCTTCTTTAAACTTTTTTGTTTTTTACATTTTTGCATGGGACACATGTGGTCACCAGAGAGAGATACAGAGACAGGGAAAGTGAGAAATCACCCCCTTCACACACCCTGGGTGGGGTGGTGGCCATGCCACAGTCCCTTCTCCTTCTTTCTTCTTCAAGATTTTGAGCACATAAGCACCCAGTGTAAATTTCAAGCTGCTGGGTCTGGGGCTCGAACTGCACAGTCTGCCATATGAGATCCAGTGCCTTACCCACCATGCCACGTGCTGGCCCTGTTCTTTAAACTTTTAAATTATGAAATGTACAAAAAGCATAACACATAATTATATAGTTTAATGAGTGACTAGAACACAACCACCACTCATGATTCAGCTCAAAGAAAAGCCTCAAACTATACATACGTCCCTTATGAATCTACTTTCTCACCCTTCCGGAGAACCACCATTTACATTTTTATGGCAATAACTGCCTAGTTTGTTTTTTTTTTTTAATGCGTTTGACTCTTTTTTTGCCTTTCCAGACCCAGTATTCTCTCCTCTCCAATCTACTAGATATATTGGGAAGCAGTTTGTATGGATTATATCAACAGGTTCCTTTGGCCTGTGGCTTCCAGTTGGGCTTACTCAACAGGGAGAACGAAAGGGTCAGATGAGACAGGGTATTTCCCTTTGTCGGCGTCTCCCCCGCAGAGTCTCCAAGGACTAACTGAACCAGCTCTGTCACCAGCTGCATTAGTGGGGGTTCTCCAGAGAAAGAGAACCAACAGGAGATACATATTGTTAGCTATATATATCTTGAGAAAGATGTGGAGGTGCAGAGAGAGGGAGAGTTTAAGGAATTAATTCACACCATTGTGGAGTCTTGATAAATCCAAACCTATAGGTGCCAGCAGGTGGCATGGTGGTTAAGGTGCTGGACTCACTCTTGGCTGACCATGGTTCAAGTCTTGGACCTGGTGTCTTGAAAAATGGTGCTGGGAATGTGTGCATGTGTGCCCAAAATCCTAAGGAGAGTGGAGGAGAAGGGATTGCTGCATGGCTGTCCTCCCCAGAGGTGGGGTGGAGGGATGGGGGGTGATTTTTCACTTTCCCTCTCTTTGTCTATCAACGGTGAGCACCTGCACCCCATGGCAAAAACCTGAAAACAAAATCCAGATCTATAGGGTGGGCTGGCAGGCTGGAGACCTAAGGAACAGTTGAGATTTGCGCCCTCAGGCAGTTGGCAAGCAGAATTGCTTCTTACTTGAGGGGAGTTAGTCTTTATTCAGTATCGAGGCCTTACCTGGTTGGCTGAGACCCACCCATGTCATAGAGAGTAGGGTGCTTCACTCAGAGCCCTCTAATTTAAGTGTTAGATTCACCCCAAAAAATTATTTCACAGAAACACAGATCAGTGTTGGACCAAACATATGAGTACCATGACCCAGCCAAGCTGACGTGGAAAATGACCCACCCCACCAACCGAAGGCCACAGTCTCCATTAGTCTTATCTCCTCTGGCCTAGGCATGATGATTGTCATGAGCCCTAGGAGACTGACCTATCGCTACAGTTCTTCCTAACCTCGCCAAGCTCTCATTACGCAATCCTGTACTCCAGCTTGAGGATGTCGATACTCTTCCCCTGTTTGCAACTTTCCTCCTGAATGAACTCTTGCAGTACTCTAGATCATACTCCTTTGTTAGCTCTATCTGTAACAAATGTGTCCTCCCATTCTGAGGCTAATCTAGTCACCTCTTTGTCTTTGTTTGGCTGAACTGAAATTCTTCATACTTTCTTTTATAATTAGGACTTTTCTGTCTTAAAATTTTTCTCTTCAGTGAGATCACATGGTTTTTCTATATTATATTATTTGCAGAAGCTTTCTATTTTGCCTTTTACATTGAGGCCATTAATCTACTTGGAATTTGTATATGATGAAAGTAGGAATACAATTTTTGTTTTTCTCCATCTAAGTACCCAGTTGCTCAAATACTATTTTAAGAATTATTTAATTTTATTTATTATTATTATTTTTAATTCACCAGAGGGGAGGGGGAGTGAGAAAGCAAGCCGCCAGGCATGGGACTCAAACCTTGGGCAGCTGTGTGTCAAGCTGCCAGGCATGGGACTCAAACCTTGGTCAGCTATGTAGGACTCCAGCGCCTTAACCACTTTGCCACCTGCTGGTCTCCCAATACTATTTATTGCAAAGAGTGTCCCTTCCATTTTGTTCTGCGGTGCCATCTATTTTATGTTAAGTGTCCATATATATTATACGTGGATCTGTGATTTTGTTAGTCAACCTGGCTATCCTGTCTACCTCTGTTAGAGTACAGGGATAACTCCTTCCGCCTACTTCTACTTCTTCAAGTGTGTCTTGCTTTGTCCCTTTCCATTCTGAGGTTTTTGATGTAAGGAGCTCAGGCTGGTTCCCTTCCCAGCTGCCCCCATCGAGTCCACAGCTGGCTTCTGGCCTTCCATCGGTTCTTGAACATAACACGCTCATTTCATTCCAATCCCGCTGTTTCTGCTGACTTTCCCATCCTACCTTTCCTTCTCTTTGCCAGTCAAAGTCTAATTCCCAGCCAATCTCAATGCACATCTTTTTCCATGAAGCTTTTTCCCAATTTGTTCATTCCCAAGCGATTCGCCCAGTCAAAAGTCCCAAGCAGTCTAGTCTGTCCCCCCAAAAAGGTCAACTTTACTTAAAAAGTTTAAGTACATATATTCAGTATTATTCCTTGAGCCTATACATTATAATATTATGTGTAATTAAATATGAAATATGTAAAAGCACTTCTATTGAAAACTGATACACAGGGACCAGCAGTTAGCGTAATGGCTATGTCACTGGACTCCCACGTAGTCGACCGTGGTTCACGTCCTGGACCCGGTGGCTTAAAACTCACGCCGGGCGTGTGTGCGTGCGTGCCCAAGATCCCGAGAGGAGAATGGAGGAGAAGGGACTGCGGCGTGACCATCCCCCCTGGGGGATGATTTCTCGCTTTCTATCTCTCTGTCTCTCTCTCTGTCTGACAAGTGCACACAACCTATAGCAAAAACCTCTCCAAAAAAAAAAAACTGATACACATAAGTGCCCCAAAGAAAAGCTCTTGAATGATGGTTTGATCCATGACTTGCTCTTTTCAGAAAATATCATTTTCACTTAAAAGAATGACTGAAAAACTATGGTTATGGAGTTGGGTATTTGTGAGATATTTTCTCAGAATTCAAAGAAGTGAGCCTGTCATTTCAAGGAAAACAATAGACAGTGTTTATTGCCAATGATAAAAGTGAGTTTCAGGGCCGGCTATGGTGTGGTGGTTAAGGTGGCTGGATCCCACATGGTCAGCTGCACGGTTGAGTCCTGGACCTGGAGGCTTGAGGAACATGCTGGGCATGTGTGCGTGTGTGCCTGAGGTCCCAAGACGAGGAAGTGATAGAGGAAAAGGGATTGTGCTGTGACCATTCCCCATGGAGGGTGCTTTCTCATTTTCTCTCTCTCTCACTCTGTCTCTCTCCAGTAAGCACATGTGCCTTTGGACAAAATTAAAATGAAAAAACAAGAAAGATGAGCTTTGAAGTGAAAATTAGCATGAGGGAAAACTTGCACCCAGCACTATGGCAGCTTTGTACGCTATGTCTACACATCTTTAATACAGCTCCCCTCAAGAGGCCGTTAGTTTCCCTCCCTTTGGTTGTTTCTAGTGACTAGAAGGTGGCAGAAGGAAGGAGCTGTCAGACCAAGGTTAGGTTATAAAATGACTGTGGCTCCCGTCTTGAGTGGGCTCACTTGTTCTCTCTCTCTTTTGAGTTACTCTCTATGGGATCAGCTAGCAGGTTGTAAGGTGGCCCCGGGAGAGGCACACTCCAGCAGCCTATGGAGAGGCCCACAGGGCAAGAAACCGAGGCATGCCAGCACCTGTGTGAGTGAGCGTGGCGCTGCATCTCCTGAAGACTGCCAAAGGCACGTGAGTGAGCTCGGAAGTGGACCATCCCTTAGTCGAGCCCTAAGGTGGCAGCAGCCCAGCCAATGCTTTGATTGCAGCCTCTTGAAAGACCCTGAGCCAAAACCAGACACTCTGATTTCTGACCAAAGAAACTGAGATGATAAAGTTTGTTAGTTTAAACTGCAGAGTTTGGGATAATTTCCTAGTTAACAATAGACAATATAACAGGTTCTCAAAACTTGAAGTTAAAGACTTTTCTGATAAGAACGGTGGTGATATTAACAAAGATTTGTTTTTTGGGGAGGTGAAGAGAGGGGTTGCTATATAATAAAATATGTCAACGGAAGATCTGCATAACTCAGAGAATTAATATAGCCAAATAATCAATTCATGATATATAAAAAAATGCATTAGTTTAAAAAAAATTCAAAGTGCAAGATGGAAGAGCACATTTTAATGTACCAGAATATGAAACGTTAATTAGGCTAGCCTAATTGCAGAGTCTGCAGCATACTGGACTGCAGCGCTGGAAGACACATGGCTAACGGTGGATTTGGATCGCCAGGTTGGCCTGAACACACACCATGCATGGGTGTGGATGCCCAAGATCCCAAGGAGCCGAAGGGCTGGGGAAGGTGGATCACAGTGTGACCAGAACCCTGTTGGGAGTTTTCTCTCTCTCTGTCATGTGCACATGTGCTCTATCGTTTAAAAAGAGTTCATTGAGGGGCTGGCAGGTGGCGTGGTGGTTAAGGCACTGTGCTCCCACATGATCGACCACAGTTTGTGTCCTGGACCTGGTGGCTTACTTTCCCACTTGCCCTCTTTCTCTCTCTGGTCAAATTTAAAAATAAAAATAATAAATAAAGGTAAAGAAAAAAAGTTCATTGATAGTTTCTATATTAAACAACGCTTAAAAAACTACCACTGGGGGGGGGTGTCCAGCAGGTGGCGTGGTGGTTAAGGCACTGGAATTCCCACATAGCCGACCACAATTCAAGTCCCAGACCTGGCAGCTTGCTTTCTCACTCTCCCTCTCTCTCCCTCTCTGTCTTGTCCAGCAAAATTCATGTGAAAAATAATAATCATACTAAATAAATCTTTAAAAAAAAAAAAAAAACTACCACCGAGACTAGCAGGTGGCATGGTGGTTAGGGCGTTGGATTTCCACATGGTCAACCACCATTCAAGTCCCGGACCTGATGGCTTGCTTTCTCACTTTCCTGCTCTGTCTCTCTGTCCCTCTCTGGTCAAATTTAAATAAATAAATAAATAAATAAAGTTACATAAAATAATTTTTTTCATAAAATAATTAAATTTTTTTAAAAAAACCTACCACTTATGGAATACTGGGAAGGGCATTGCACATGGCATGAATACCAGGAGCCAGGGATCAGGGGTCACGGACCCATCTTAGAGGCTGCCTACCACATGCACTCATAAATATTTCACACATTTCCTAGCACTCATTTTAAACAGGGTAATTATCAATAGACACAGCTCAAGTAAACAAAAGCTACTTGTGATTCTCATTAATGTGTAAGAGTATAAACAGATTTTTTTTTTTTTGGAGAGGTTTTTGCTATAGTGTGCATGCGCTCACCAGAAAGACAGAGAGAGACAGAGAGACAGAAAGCGAGAAATCAACCCCCAGGGGGGATGGCCACACTGCAATCCCTTCTCTTTCATTTTCCTCTTGGGATCTTGGGCACGCATGCATATGTGCCTGGCATGAGTGTAAGCCACCGGGTCCAGGACTCAAACCACGGTGGACTACATGAGTCCAGCGATGTAACCATTATGCCAATTGCTCTCCCTAAACAGATTTTTAAGACTGCTATTCAAAGATGAACGATATTGGCTTTTCATGTGGAAAGATGGCAGGCAGTTGATAATATTTAGGAGTTGATAATACATGTCTAATTTTAAATTTTTCATAACAATAAACTCTTTTCCTCCAAATACTAGTATGAGGAGGCTTTCAGAAAGCTCATAGAAAATGTGTATTATGAAAAAACTATGCATGGCTCTCAAAACATTCAGCATCAAAATAACTCATATTTTAATTCCGTTTTCCGTGAACTTTTTGAAGACCCCTTATAGTTACAATAGTTCTAGAAGATACAGAAATGCATGTTTAAATAGAGTAGTAGGGCCAGCCCAGTTAAGGCTGCTGGATCCTGCATGGCAACTGTGCTGTTTGAGTCCTGGACCTGGTGGCTTGAAAAACACGCTGTGTGTGTGTGTCCACCCGAAATCCTCAAAAGAGAATGGAAAAGAAGGGACTGTGGCATGGCATCCCCCATCCTGGGAGGGTGCTTTCTCACTTTCTCTCTCTGTCTCTCTCCAGAGAGCACACATGCCCTATAGCCCAAATAAAAGCATATTTAAGAGTGCTTAAGGAAGATGACTGCTGACATTTATGGACTTTTCTATCTAAAAAAGCATTAAATGCATAAGGATATGAGTATAGAACTATGATTAAACACAAACCAAAATATCATCCAATGAGGTCACAAGTAAAAGCGATTTTATGTGTGGTAGGATTTGCCTATTCCGTCATCCTCTGTCATTTCACCATTCTCCTTCCAGGTAGAGGACCGGTAAGAAAAGGCAGGAAGGACTTTGTTAGCACAACACTCAACACCAGTTCCACCGGAAGTGCGGGAAACGCTCACATGGGGAATGCCGGCCTTGTACATTTGTTCATTCTACAGAACGCCCCCCCGGGGGGAGGGGACTGATGGAAAGTGGAGAAAATCCAGTGGGGAGCTAGGACTTCGAAATGGGTCCGTGGACAGCATAGCCAGAGGGTGCAGGGAGTGCAGAGCAGGGGAAAAGGCAGAGGGAGGGGGTACCAGGAGTGCTCTGGGTAGATTCTGGGGGCCAACCACTGTGACGGACAGACGTGTTTCATATCTCCTAGGCTTGGAGAGTGCATGTTCGTCATTCTCTAGTAAGATTTTCTTTCCAGGGACCTGCAGGTGGTATGGTGGTTAAGGCCTGTCTGACTCTCACATGGCAGACCATGATTTGAGTCCTGGACCTGGTGGCTTGCTTTCTTACTTTCTCTCTCTCTCTCTAGTGAGTATACATGCCCTATAGCAAAATTTTAAAAATAGTAAATATAATTACATAAATAATTCTTTTAAAAAAGATTTTTTTTTCAGACAGTAGCGTAAACTCTCTAAATATTAAGGGCATAATTAGTTTCAGCATTCGGGTCACAAGGGAGAGGGGCAGGTTCTGTTTTGGTTTAGGAGAGGTGGGTGTGGAGTGGAGGAGGGGTTCTCAGGCAGGGGTTCACTGTCTTAAGGGTTAAGGACAGTGCAAGAGCTGGCCTTGGGCAGGTTTTGCATGCCAGCAGAATCCTCTGATGAAGAATTCGCCTTCCAAACAGCTCCCATGAACAGACTTCAGCAGCCACAGCCTCGTGCTTACTGAAGAAAATGGTCTAGCCGCACTTGAATATAATACCTTCAAATTCAAGTGGGGTTGGAGTTAACCTACTCTCAACTCTTGCACGCTAAAATTCCACTAGATTGTCAGTTAACCTACTTGATACCAATTTCCCCCAGGTTTGATCAGGAGAAAAGAACGGTCCTCGAGAGTAGGAGAGTACTAGGAGGGTAAACAGTGAAGAAAAATGAGATGGGCTTATGAGGACGACAAGCCGGACTTGATGGTTCTGCCTGGGTATGACCCAGCGATCCTCATTTGGGTGAGGGAAAAACAATCTGCTCAGAGGCTTTCTGAATTAGCCACTGGTTTTCTTTTCCATTTGGCATCATATGTGAAGCAGTTCTTTTCAAGTGCATGCCAGCTCTTTTCAAAGAGATCTTTGTTCTCAGACGATCCATTAATTGAAGTATCACTGCAGAATTTGGGACAAAATTCCATTGATATTGCTGGCCTCCTTACTGTGGCTCCTTTTTCAGTCCCCTCACTCCTCCTCTTACGTCTCTCCTTGCCAGAGTGGTCTCGGAAGATTCCATCGGGAGTTCTCAGAGGCCATTGTGCAGTAACAAAGAATTCCTGCAGTGAGCTGCAGTTCTGTCCTTGCCTCGTTCCTGTTCCTGAGGGAAGGCCCCCTCATGCCTCGCTGATGGAGGAGCGGGACCAGCACTGCCCAGGCCTGCCAGCTTGCTGAGCGCCAGGAGCCCAAGCAAGAGCTCATCATGCCAATCAAACCTGTTGGATGGATATGTGGGCAGGTGTTGAAGAACTTTTCTGGAAGAAGTATATGTAACTTTCTTGTAAAAGGGATATGGGTAGAATAAAGTCCCCAAGGGTTCCCTTGCTTTCTCAGTCTCTTAGAAGGTGAACCTGGTGGTTACATATTCTTTTGAATCATTTTGGGGATTTTTTTCTTTTGTAGGCTTTTTTTGCCGAGGGGCACATGCATTTGCTAGAGACAGACAGGAAGAAGGAAAGACAGAGATACAGAGAGAGGGAAAGTGGGAAATCACCACCCCAGGGGGATGGCCATACTACAATCCTTTCTCCTTCATTCTCCTCTTGGGATTTTGGACATACACTCACACGGGCCTGCGTGATTTTCAAGCGGCCAGGTCCAGGACTCCAACCATGGTCAGCCATGTGAGAATCCAGCACCTTAACCACCACGCCGCCTGCTGGTCCCCTTGGGGAATGTTTTTAACTTTTTTCTTCCTAATCTCTTTTTGTCTTAGTTGAGGGGATCCAGAAAGCAATCATGGACCTCATAGATGAGTTTAAAGATGAATTTCCTGCCATCCTAAGATTATCACAGTCTAATCAGGTAATGTGATGCAATAACTTTTTGAAAAGAACACAAAAATATTTTTAGTATATCAATTATTTAATGCTTAATTTTGAGATAAGTGCTTGGGGTTCAAGAAAACATTAACTTTGTCTGGAAAAACAAATTTCAAATGGGCTTATGGAAAGCAGAGAAATTGTGGACCAGAAAGAGAGGTAGATATGTGAATTAAGTTTAAAGTCAATGGCTGTGCCACTGGAAATCCGGAAGTCTCTCGGAGCCACAAATGCCATGTAGTTTACTTAAGATTTGTTTAATGTACATGAGAGAAATATCTAGATATACCTAACTAATATCTATGGCAATTAGATTGGTGCAAAAGCTTAACTGAGATCATTGTAAAACTGGAAAGATAAATATAGCATGAGTGTGTGTTTTAATATGGAAAAATAATAATGGTATCAATTTAAACAAAGTATACAAAATGTAGTTTTTTCAACATCTGTTCTAAAAGGCTTTAAAACTGATCAAATATTAGGAGTGGAGAAGGAGAGTGGTAGAGAGTTTTGAAGAGACATACAGCCGTGGAGGAAAAGCACTGTCTTGTTTTGTTAGGGGATACGCGTAACCTGCGAGCCGCACTGGAACGCACACAGTTTACACCGAAGTGTGTTTCAGTCATGTTGATCACAGTGAGAAAAGAATATGCTGTAGAGTTACATGGTACAGTAACAATCTACTTATCCGGAAATCAGACCCTTGGAAATTAAAAATGAGGTACATAGCCAGAACCTGGGAGTAAACGGAAGTCCACTCTGAATAACAGTAATCACAGAGGCCGGCAGGTGGTGTGGCGGTGGAGGCACAGGATTCCCACGTGGCCAGCCATGGTTTGCGTCCCAGACCTGAAGACTAGCTTTCTCATTTTCCCTTTCTCACTCTCTATCTCTCTCTGGTCAAATTAGAAACTAATAATAAGTAGAAGTGAATAGAAATTAAAAGAAAAAAGAAAGAAAAACATAGTAATCACAAAGTCTATATATATCATTCCAAAGGCAAGATATTAGATCTATACCTATATTATATATACTTGTTTATGTGTGTGTGTATGTATATATATATGTGTGTGTGTGTGTATGTGTATATATGTGTGTATATGTATGTGTGTATGTGTATGCATATATGTGTGTATGTATATATGTGTATATGTGTGTGTATGTGTGTGTGTGTGTGTGTGTGTATACATCCAGATAACCAGCTATCAGATTTTTATCAGATACCTATTATTGCTTGGAACTAGAGAGAGGAAATACAGTGATTAGGACATGAAGGTCATGATCCCTTTAGCCAATGAGTTTAATCTAATGGAGACAGTTGTAAACAAGTAATTGCATTAGAATATGCTGTATTGTAGAGGCCTATCTAATTTGGAGGAGTGAATGACTCTCCCCAGAATGGCCAGAGAAAGCTTTGTAGAGGAAAGATGTTTAAATGGTGCCCCAAAGGATGAAAATGAACTTTGCACTTTGAAAATACTTCTCTGGTGTAAGAAGGACAGATGGAATCAAAACTTCCTATAAAATTCTGTTGCAAATGACAGCTAAGCATAAGGACATTGCTGAGACCAGCAGCTGGCATAGCAGTTACATTACTGGACTCCCATATGACTGACCGCAGTTTGAGTCTCAGACCGGGGGGCTTGAAAATCACATTGGAGCATGTGTGTGCGTATCCAAGATCCTGCAAGGAGAACAAAGGAGAAGGGATTGTGGCATCGCCATCCCTCCTGGGAGTGATTTCTCACTCCCCCCACTCTTTTTTTTTAAAAAAAAAGAAGAAGAAGAAGAACATTGTTGATGGGAATACAGAGAACGGGTTAGATATAAAAGATATTTAGCATATTTTGAAAACGGACAGTGTGAGATAAGGATATGGAAAAGTTGGGGAAGACTGGATTTCTTGAGTGGTTGGGAGAAGAGCATATTACAGATTCTGATAATTTAATTGGATCACAGTTTAAGAGGCTATGCTATATTCTGTCCAAGTCATAGATTAGGGTTGTTAATTATGTAGGTTGGAAGCTCCAGAGAAGTCTGGGTTAAAGGTATATACGTAGAAGTCATCAACGCGTAGTGTATAGTTAAACCAGAATGCTGAACGTCATTGCTTAAGAGGGTAGGAATAGAGAGTCCAAGAGATGCCACCGTTTAAAGGGGTCAACAGGAAGTCAGAGGTAGGAAGAGAATTCTCACAGAGGTAAGAGTTGAATTCTATAAAAGCCAAAGGAGGGCCAGCAAGTGGCGTGGTAGTTAAAGCACTACCTTAACATGGTTGAGTGCGGTTCTAGTACCAGACCTGGCAGCTTGCTTTCTAACTTTCCCTGTCTCTCTCCCTCTGGTGAGCACGCATGCCCTGTAGCAAACTGGAAAATAATAAAAGTAATAAATAAAATTAAATAATTATTTTTTATTTATCCATTTAACTTACCCAGACACACACACACACACACACACACACACACACACAACAGGAAAAAATAATTTAAAATGTGAGAAAGTAAGAAAGAAGGCCACCAGGTCCAGGACTTAAACCGTGGTTGGCCATGCGGGAGTGTCTAGTGCCTTAAGCATCACACCACCTTCTGGTCCCTAAATAATTCTTTTTAAAAAACATCAAAGGAGGGACCAGCAGGTGGCATGGTGGTTAAGGTGTTGGACACTCCCACATGGCTGACCATGGTTCGAGTCCTGGACCTGGTGGCTTGCTTTCTCACTTTCCCTCTTTCTCTCTCTCTCTCTATATGTATCTCTCTGGTCAAATTAAAAATAAAATGAATGAATAAAAGTAAATAAATAATTTTTAAAAAGTCATCCAATGTTTAAAAAAATAAATCAAAGGAATAGAGAAAAAGAATGAAGGGATTAGCAGCTATCAGAATCGCCAGAGAAGTTAAGGATGGGAAAAATGTATATACATGTATATTTTTAAAGAATTACTTATTTAGTTTTATGTATTATTAGTATTACTATTTTTAAATTTGCTGTAGGGTATGTGCACTCACCAGAGAGAGACATAAACAGAGAGAGAGAGAAAAAATGAGAAAACTAACCGCCAAGTCCAGGATTTGAACTGCAATCGAACACTTTAACCACCAAGCACTTTAACCACCAAGCCCCCTGCTGGCCCCATGAGATATATTTTTAAAAGTTATCCTCCATGTCAATAAAAATTAAACCAATGCTAGGGACCAGCAGATGGCATAGTGATTACATCACTGGACTCCCATATGGCTGACTGTGGTTCAAGTCCTGGACCCGGTGGCTTGAAACACATTCTGGGCATGTGTGTGTGCGTGCCCAGGATCCCAAGAGAATGGAATAGAAGGGATTGGGGTGTGGGAGGATTGGGGTGTGGGGGGATTGGGGTGTGACCATCCCTCCTGGGGGGGTGATTTCTTGCTTTCTGTCTCTCTGTTTCTCTGGCGAGCCCTATAGCAAAAATCTCTCTCTAAAAAAAAAATAAAAATAAAAAATAAAAGGAACCAATGCTTAGTGGGTGAAATGGAACCTTACTCACCAGTAATACTTGCTGTGTACGTAAACTCCTGTTTAGACAAAATAGCTTTCCATTTTGTGATCTGACTAGGTGATTGTTATCTGCACAAATGATTCCAATTACAAAACCCGCTCGTTTCTAAACGCGAATGAACTGGCAGACATTCTGGCTTACCATCGAGTCACAGGAGCTTTAACTGTCCGGGCCTGCTGCGTTGCTTAGCAATGGACAGTTCTGAGACTTGGGGAACTGGCTGCTCCAAGATGTGCGCGTCTCTGCTCCTACAGACAGCACCGCTGGACTGCACAACCCCTGTACAAATCGCTCATTGTATGGGCACGGACTCCACTGCAGTTCACTGAGAAGAGCCTGTGGTAAGGCCTGGAAGGTCGTAGCCCTGGGGAAGTGACCTTGCAGTGTGGGTCATCCTGGGAAGAGGAGGCGTGGCTGGATAGGAAGCAGGACTGCAACTCCAAGGGCTGGCCTTCGGCTGTCAGGGCAGGCAAGTGCTTTCTCCTTTCCGAGCTCCCTCTCTGGGGTCTAGACTTTGAGGAGAGGCGATACTAGAGTGTAGTTTTCCCTGTGATCCAACCCCAAGACTGCGGCCACTGCGTGCACCCATGATCCCAGTGGGATAGGAGGTAGATACAGGAGGATTGCAACAGAGCAAGACCCTCCTTTAGTACAAAACAAAATTGAACTCTAGAGACCAAATTGGATTTTGTGGTTCTGTATCTTAGACTTGTTGTCTACTTTTTTCCCTCTTTTTAGCCTCCTAGCTTTGATGTAGGGTTTTGGAATATTGAAGACTTTTTTGTTATGCTGGGGAGTACTGGGGGACAGGTGGGCAGGCATCCATGCTTCGTGCAGGAGTCAAACGTTGAAGGCTTATGAAGTAGTGGCAATTATTTTATTTTACTTAAAGTTTATTTATTTTAATTTGACCAAAGAGTGAGAGAGAGAGGAAGTGAGAAAGCAAGCCACCAGGTTCAGGACTCAAACCATAGTCGGCCATGTGGGAGTCCAGCACCCTTAACCACCATGCCACCTGCCAGCCCCAAGTAGTGGCAATTATTACCAGTAAAGCCTCAAGGCAAATATTAGGAAGCCAGAGAGGCCTGGAACTGGCCTTCCCAAGCTGTGAGTCTCCTACCACTGCCAACATTAGAGAAACTGGAGTTTTATCTCATCAAAGAAGTACCACTTTCCTTACAACTCTCGTTATCTCTTTCTACATTCTAATTAGCCTCATTATCACTAGAGCTATAAGGGTGGTCTATGGGGAAACTGATATTCTGATCCCCAAACAACCGAGTTCCTATTTCCCACTCATCAAAGTAATTTACTTCGATGAAATTTACACCACTCAGAGAAGAGCATAATGTTGAAGCTACTTTTATGTTTAACTTTTAAAACACATTATTCTTTTCCCACCATTTACTTTAAAGAATGTGTTGCTGAGATGGGTTCGAAACCTGAGTCGTTAAGGGATATTATGGCACATTTGAAGTGATTTGCTCTTCAAAAATAAACTATCCAGAAAACAGTGCTAATACTTAACTGGTAACTAAATTGGTTTTAACGTCAGACTGTAAGTGCTGCAAAATATTGTTTTTATGGTTTCCAGGGTGATGTATGTTCCTGAACACAGTAGAAGAAATGGTTTTAAGGATATCTAGAAGGCTTTAGTAATTGAATTAAATTTTAAACTCTCTAAATTTTGTGATTAGTATGTAAATATTTTCTGCCAGGCATCTATTGACTTAGGGAAAGGCTGTCTTGCTTGCTTGGAGCAAAGAACGATTTTATGGGCGTGATGGTGGACTATGTAAGCAGGAGTATGCCCAGAATAGTGGTTACTAGATAGTTCTTCTTAAAGATTTGAAGCAAAGTTCTTTTCTGGAGCTGAGGAAGTTAATTTTAGCATCTTGGCTTGGGAGTGGCCTCTGAGGTCCAGTCCTCTCAACCTTTTGTCCCCAACAGTTCAGCCCTCAACACCCTTAGTAGCTACTTCCTTAGTAAAGAGTCATTTTTTTAAGGTTTACATTTGCAAATTGCAAATGATTTCCACATGAGGACTTAAAAATAGTAAACCTTTACTTAATTGCCAGTGGATGTGTGTGTTTGCCAGAGAAAGACAGAGAGAGAAGGAAAGGGAGAAAGCACCTCCCCGTGGGGTATGACCATGCCTCAGTCCCTTCCCCATTTCTCCCTCCAGTCAGGATTTGGACACACACACGCGCGCGCACGCGCGCACACACACACACACACACACACACACACACACACACAGCCCGCTGGAGTGTTTTCTGAGCCACCAAGTCCAGGACTGCAAGCACACAGTAAGCCATGTGGGATTTGTCTCCCTCTACTCCAGGCTACAGAGTCAGCCCTGTAAACCTTTAACTTTGAACAAAGAAATAGGTACGCTAATCAGGGAATTAAAAAATTGTAATTCAGATGACACTGGAATGAGCTAAATCTTTTATGGTAAATAGGGTTGATTTTTGTGAGCTTTTAATACTTAAAGGTGTTTTTTTTTCTGTTATTATTTTGCATTGAACCATATACTACTAAGTAGGGAGTTTTGAATAGAACATATTTGAATCTGTTTCAAAAATTTGGATTTTTACATCTAAAGAATTTGATGTCTACAATGAATTCTCTCTACTTGTTTTTAAAATGTGGGGCAGGGCCAGCCCACGGCATGGTGGTTAAGGTCTAGCTCTCACATGGCCAACTTCATGGTTTGAGTTCCAGACCCATCAGCTTAAGAAACATGGCCAGCACAGCACGCGTGTGTACCTGTGTGCCTGGAATCCCGAAAGGGAGGGAAGATGGAGGAGAAGCAGCTGCCGTACAACCACACCTTTTGAGGGGTACTTTCTCATTTTCCCTCTCTCAGTCTGTCTCTCACTGGCCAGCACACAAACCCTCTGACAAAAATTGAAAAATGAAACAAAAACAAAACAAAGTGGAACAAAAACTGCTGAGGATGCACCCATGTCTAGAAATGACTTGTAGTGGTATTGGGGTTTCTAAATATATGGAGAATATGACCATAACTAGAATGTTCTATAATTCAGTTATATTTTTGTCTTTGGTGAGTTGTTTCTGATGACATACTATCATCATTGTGAAAGCTGCAGAGTACATTCTGTACTGAAAAATATCTGGGTGGTTTATACTGTAACATTTGGTGTATTTCTGATATATAAATATATATATGTGTGTGTGTGTGTGTGTGTATGTATGTATATATATATATATATATATATATATATATATGTGTGTGTGTGTGTGTATATATATACATATATATATATACATATAAACCAGAGAGACAGAGTGAGAGAATGAGAGAGGGAAAGCGAGAAAGGAAGTTACCAGATCTGGGACTAGAACTACAGTCAGCCATGTGGGAATCTAGCAGCCTTAACCACCACATCACCTGCTGGCCCCTGATATATATATTTTTAAGAATTGTTTATTTTTATTTTATTTATTCACTCATTTATTTAAATTCGACCAGAGAGAGAGACAGAGAGGGAGAGAGGGAAAGAAAGCAAGCCATTAGGTCTAGGACTCGAACCGTGGCTGGCCATGTGGGAGTGTCTAGCACCTTATCCACCATGCCACCTGGTGCCCCCTATTCCTGATATTTATCAACTTGTTATATTTTCTGATACTTAACTTTCATTTTAACAAATATTTATAGACTACCTATTAAGTACTGCTGTCATCCAACTTACATCCTGGTCCAGTAGAAAAGCAATGGACAACAAAAACGCTCTATAGTATGTCACTGGTAAATCTTTGTATTTTTTTGTTTTTGGCAGGTTTTTTTTTTTTTTTCTTTTTTGCTACAAGGTATGTGCACTTGCTGGAGAGACAGAAAGAGATGGAGAAAGAAAGAAAGTGAGAAATCACCCCTGAGGGGAATGGCCATGTTGTAATTCCTTCTACTCTATTCTCCTCTTGGGATTTTGGGCACACACACATATGCACCTGGCATGAGTTTCAAACCTCCAGGCCTGAGATTCGAACCATGGCTGACCACATAGAGTCCAGTGCCTTAACCACTACGTCACCTGCTGACCCTGGTAAATCTTTAAAGAAAAAAATTTTTAGGCTTTTGCCATAGTGTGTGTGTGCTAGCCAGAGAGAGAGAGAGACAGTGAGAGGGAAAGTGAGAAATCACCCTCCCCCCCCAAGGGGATTGGCCATGCCATAGTCCCTGTTCCATTCTCCTCTCGGGATTTCAGGCATAGAAACACATACATCCAGTGTGATTTTTTTTTTTTAAAGAGGTTTTTGCTATAGGGCACATGCGCTCACCAGACAGACAGAGAGAGACAGAGAGACAGAAAGTGAGAAATCACCCCCCAGGGGGGATGGCCACACTGCAATCCCTTCTCCTCCATTCTCCTCTCGGGATCTTGGGTATGCACGCACACGCGCCTGGCGTGAGTTTTAAGCCACCGGGTCCGGGATGTGAACTGTGGTCGACTTCATGGGAGTCTAGCGACATAGCCATTACGCTAACTGCTGGTCCCCTCCAGTGTGAATTTTTAAGAGTAAAAAGCAGAAGCAATAGAAATGGAAATCCACCATTAAAATTGCCTAGGACAAAGAAATGGGCATGATTCTATTTTAAAAAAAAGAAAAAGAAATCAGGATATACATTCAAAGAATGGAGCTCAGATGGATAAGATGAAGCAGGATTGTAGAATCAATTGTTTTTCTTTAGTTTGTTATAGGGTGCATGTGTTCACCAGAAAAAGACAGAGAAGGAGAGAGAAAGTGAGAAAGTGTCCCCCCAGGGGGGAAAACAACCATGCAGTCCCTTCTCCTCCATTCTCCTCAGTATTTTGGGCATGCACGCACACATGCCTGTAGTGTTTCTCAAGCCACCAGTTCTGGGACTTGAACCGTGCAGTTGGTCCCATGGCTCCAGCAGAATCCATCTCCCCTAACCACCACATCGCCTGGCTGGCCCTCTGGAATCGCCTGATGCTGTTTCCTTTGATAAATGACTGTTAAGTACCATTGTGTGCCTGTGAGGTGTGATGGTTGTAGGGGGTTGAAATTTCTGCTCTGGCCACTGGCGATGTGCCCAAACAACGGTGATGGCAAACAAAACCATTTGAACTTGTACACCACAACCAACTCCAATTCTGGGATACTAGATAAAGAGGGAAAAAAGACGTGTGCATTGGGGGAGAGAAATGTAAACTTACTGATTTGGGGTCAACATTTTAATTTACACACATAGCTTGGTAAGAAAATACACAGGACCTTCAAAAAGTTTGTGGAAAATTTGTATTCTGAAAAAATTGTATGTTTTTGCACTGAAATAAAATCACAGTTTCAATTCCATTTTATGTGAATGTTTTGAAGTTCTTCATACATAGCATAGGTTATAAACAAAAGAGAAAAGCTAGTATCTTTAAAAAATTTTAAAGAGCTTTTATTTAAAAACAGTCTTACACATGTGTGTGCCCAAAAATCCCAGGAGGAGAATGGAGGAAAAGAGATTGTAGCATGGCCATCCCCTTTGGGGTGTGATTTCTCACTCTCCCTCTCTCTGTCTCTCTCTGCAAGTGTATGCGCCCAATGGTGAGAACCTTAAATACAATAAAAATATTCTTGCTAGAGCTAGTTACCTAGTTAAAAAAGTAACTCACTGAGAATAAGAGTGAATTGCAATCACCACCATAAATTTGTGACCAAGCCTCATTCTGGATCTACAGGAATGTAAATAGCTTCTTCTCCGTTGTCACTTTTATATCCCTAGAGCAACACAGAACCATTGAGCATGGCACGCACTCACTCGCCATATTACAGTACTCCTCTTAAAAGCAACCAGGAGGTCTTCTCTGGAAAGAGTCCATTGGGTATTTTGTGGCAGGGAAAATAAAGATGATCAGAAACATTTTGTTGTCACAGTAGCAATTCTTTCAAATGTATCTAGGAAAATATCAAAAAAGAACAATTTTTAAACTATGAAGGAAAGCACAGCTAACTGTAACAACTGCTTGTTAAAGGGAAACAAAGACCATATTCATTAGAGACAGGAGTCCACAGGAAAAGCCAGAAATTCACGACGACGCCAAAGATAGGGAAGATAATACAGAGAATGCTAAAATATTATCATAATGCACTAAAATTTTTAAAAATGTTGTTTATAGGGGCCAGCAGGTGGTGTGGTGGTTGAGGCCCTGGACTCCCACATGGCCAACTGTGGTTCAAATCCTGGACCTGGTGACTTGCTTTCTCATTTTCTCTCTTTCTCTCTGGTCAAATTAAAAAGTAATAGTAATAAATAGAGTTAAATTAAATAATTAGCTTTGAAATGTTGTTTATAATAAATTGTATACATATTTTGGTCAACCCAAATTATGCGAACCCTACTTTTGATTAATAAATTATCAATTACGAATAGGCTTATTTTTATACGGAGATGAAATTTCAGAAAGACCGTGTTAAACAAGCAGAAGGCTTGCGTAAGCCAATGGCATGGCGGTTAAGGCAGCTGGGTCCCACATGGCTAACTCTGCGGCTGGAGTCCTGGGCCGGCAGATTAAAGAACATGCTGGGTGCATGAGCCTGCAGGCCCGGAAGTCCTGCGAGGAAAGTGGAGGAGAAGGGATTGTAGTGAAGCCACCCCTGGGTGTGGGGAGTGATTTCTCACTTTCCCTCTCTGTCTCACTGTCTCTCTGGAGAGTGCACATGCCTGATAGCAAAAATTAAAACAAAAAAAGAAGGGGAAGGTTGAATGGAACCTTACAGTGTGACGTTCTGGGAATCACTCGAGGTCCGTTAACACAATTGATGTGTAGAGTCAGGGACTCCAGGTCGACATGTACAGAGCGTCAGGATTTTTGAAAGAAACTTACAAAAAGAAGATGAGGAAACTGCGCCATGCTGACATGTGACTCTGAATGTTTGAACAAGTGACAGTTTCATTGAAGGTGGAACTGCGCGTGCCCACTCCCGTCTGCCCTGGAAATTCAGCCCTCTCCTCATGATAATGCATTCTACTCACACGAAGCACAATGGAGCTGAAGTGAGCAGTAAGACCAAACTTACTCCAGCGGCTCCACTGAGGAGGCGCTGGGAGGCCGGTGCAGGAAAGCATGGAGTCACAGGAGAAACCACCCATATGTGCAGGAGCCCTGGCCGCTGAGGTGCTCGCAGCCGGGGGGGTAATAGTATCACCTCATGCTGTTCGCTTCTCTACCTGCCATGTCACTGCTTTTAGGACTGCTCCTGTCCGGGGTGGCTCAGCAGTGAAGCAGCTGTAGCAGGCCACCGTGTATTATAAATCGCGTTCTCTGTTAGTATTGAGCAGGAGCGGTGAGCTCACCCATGGGCTAATAGGCTTCTTCAGTAACATTAACCGGTCAGACCACAGCAGGGCACCACACGCGACAGACATACGTCCTTATCGACAGGCTAGAATAGCTTTTGGTTATCATCAATGGCAAATGCTGAACAGTAAGAGGAATAGCATAATAAAGTTATTTCAGGGTAAAATTGAGACACTGTAAGTAAATATACAGATGTTAGCTCTTAGATAAATATATGTTCATTGTAGGCAAAAAAAAAAAAAAAAATCCGCCTAAAATATATTTTGCAGGGTGGCAAGATGATTAAGGCACTGGACTCCCACATAGCTGACTGCAGTTTGAGCCCCAGACTCGGTGGCTTAAAAATCACAACAGGCACATGTGTGTCCCCCAAATCCCAGAATAGACTAGAGGAGATTAAGGTGCAGCCATCGCCCCAGGGGGCAATTTCTCATTTTCCCTCTCCCTGTCTCTGGTGAGTGCACGACCTGCAACAAAAACTAAAAACAAAACAAAAGATACTTTACATTTCTATATTTAGATACAGTAAGTATTTAGATATTCAAAGTTACTTATTTGTTATTAACCAATGCTTTTTTTCTGAGTTACATACTAAGAAGCCAGAACGGCCCATTAAATGACTTAAATGAATAATGGAAATGCTTGTCCGTTGCTTAGAATATAGTCTAACCACATTGTAAGTAGTTTCTCCAATTCACTATTTCATCATTTAAAATGTAAAGAAAACTGGGAAAATATTTGTAGTAGTTTTGAGTAAGCATTACTACTTGAATAACCCAAACGTTGAATAATATTTAAGAATTCTTGTTTACTTTTGCAAGAGCTTTATTTATATATATATATATATTTTTTCTTTTTTTGAGAGAGAGAGATTTTTGCTATAGGGCATGTGCCCTTGCCAGAGAGCTGCAATCCCATCCCCATTTTCCTCGTGGGATTTTGGACATGCATGTACACGTACCTGGCATGAGTTTTAAGCTGCCGGGTCCGGGAATCTAGCTGTGGTTGACTGTGTGGGAGTCTAACTATGTACCCATTATGCCATTTATTGGTTCCAATTTATTTAGTTTTTGATTTTTGCCATAGGGCACATGTGCTCGACAGACGCCAGAGAGAGGGAAAGTGAGAAACCACTCCCCAGGGGGAATGACCACGCTGCAATCTCTTCTCCTCAACTCTCCTCTCGCGATTTTGGGCACACATTCACACAGGCCACCATGATTTTCAAGCCGCTGTGTCTGGGGCTCAAACCATGATTGGTCATGTGGGAGTCCAGTACCTTAATTACTTTGTCACCTGCTGACCCCACAATAGTTTCTTTTTTTAAATCAGAAAAAGATATTAATCCAGAGAGAAAAATGAAAAAATTTGTATATTTTGGCTGCTTAGTATAATCTGCCAGTACCTTAATTACTTTGTCACCTGCTGAACCCCACAATAGCTCTTTTTAAAAATCAGAAAAAGATATTAATCCAGAGAGAAAAACGAAAAATTTTTATATTTTGGCTGTTTACTATAATCTGGATATTCATTCTAAGGAAAAAAGTAGCATATATGTATAAAGATTTAAGTGCATGGAGGACACATCTCTGAGCTGAATGCGGGTGTGTAATTATTGGCCACTGAGTTTATACACAGTACTGGGTGCAGTGTGGTTCTATGGCACTTGGTCTCTGTCAGAGATAGACTTTAATAATGCATTGAACAATCACACATCAGTCACTTTTCCAAGGCTTGTTTTTCAGAAAAGAGAAACCACACAGAAAACATCCAGAATTCGAATGGCTATCGCTTTAGCCAAGGTGAATCGGGGAACGTTACTTCAAGGATTAAACAGCATATCCAGGTCCTCCAAGTCCGTGGCCAAACTCCTGCAGCCTCAGCTTGTCTGCAGACTTTTAGAGCTAAGGGACTTATCTCGTCGTCTGCTGAGAGAAGTTAACGCACCGACGCAGCCCCTGTATAACATGCAGGTGAGTACGTATTGCGTTTGCAAGGAGTGTGGAGCTCTCCTAAAGAATCTTGTACATTTGCAGGGCTTGAAAACCAAAGTGAAAATGCAGTGCATTTAGCTGCATGGACAACAGGTACTCGGACAGGAGAAAGGAATGGCTGGCACTCCCATGTGGCTGACCACAGTTCAAGTCCTGGACCTGGTGGCTTACTTTTTCACTTTCTCTCTCTCTACCTCACTTTGTCTTTCTCGAGTCAAAGTTAAAATCAATCAATTAATTAATTTAATTTAATAATTATTTTTAAAAGATTTATTTTATTTATTTATTAATTATTAAACTTGCTATAGTCATCAGAGAGAGAGGGAAAATGAGAAAGCAAGCTGCCAGGTCCAGGACCTGAACCATGGTTGGCCCCAAATACCACGCCACCTTCTGACCCCTTCAATGAGGTCTTGATCCACCCCTAGCTTCAGCTAGCCATGATCATGGGTACACACGTGGCTGGTACTTAGGGAGGCCTCTAGACTTGAACTGGGAACCTTCTCATGTGGGGATTACCATCAGAGCATCTCATTTTACTGCTGCAACACCCTCTGGCCCCACCCATTTCTTGTTTTCTAGATTTTATGCACAGAATTCTGTGTTTTTCAGTCTGGGCATTGTTGAGACCATCTCAATTTTTACTGTAATAAATCTAGAGTCTTGCAAGTCTGGCATCAAAAACCAGAGTGAATCGATTTGAACTCTTCTGTTGAAGGGGGAAATACCAGGCTCAAATTGGGTTAAGCAAAAAAATGAAAGGAGAAATGTCACTCTGTGTAAACAATCCAGAGCTGAGATTCCAGACATAGCTGGACTGGGCACAGGTACTCAGATTAGGCCTTCTAGATCCCATTTTTCTTTCTTCCTATCTCTTGGTTCTGCTTTCTCTATGTTGACCCCTTTCTTAGACTGGCTTTCCCCTTCTGGTCTCAAGATAATTTGCAGCTGTCCCCTAGGCTGTATCTTTCTGGGTTCAACTACGTGCAAGAGAGAATCCTTGACCCG
>NW_006207406.1:316039-336293 GCF_000334495.1 Tupaia belangeri chinensis | reverse complement strand
ATTCCTGGCAAAGTCCTCAAGTTCGTCATGGAATAGCTGAAGTTGCAGTGCTTAACACTAAGCCAGGGAGACAGAGGCCCTGGTGGGCCAGACTAGATTGCCTGTTGTCCCCAGAGCTGGGGCTGGAGTGTCATCCAGATCATACTACCTGAGAGTGTGCGCAAAGAGAATCCTCAGACAAAAATCACAGTCGTGTTAAGAAAATAAGAACATGGAGGCTGGATGACCAAAGCCAGCAACTATCTGTTACACAAGAGTCTCTCTTCAATCAAAGATTTTAACATTTCCAAAAGCCATCAGAGTTCAAAGGGAATTGCCTAAGAACTGCCTTTATAAAAGGGCCCTTATTATATCTGAAGTCTACAAAACTAAAAAAGGGTTTGTGACTACTAGCCACTGGTTTCTCTAAGAACTATTCCCGTATTTTTAGAACATCAAAAAGAAACATAGCTGGAGCATATTACCGTCAATTCCCCCTGGAATACTGTTCTCACGCTAATGTTTTGCCTTGTCATTTCTTTCCTTGCAATGTCAAGCCCACAGTTTTATAGAGAAGTGTTATAAGAAATACCTTTCGAAAATATTTATGTATTTTTATTATGAAACTATGTCTAAAGATTCTCCACTACGCTATTCGGAGTCTGTATTTTTGTTTCTTTGCTAGGTCATTACTGTGAAGGGTCTGAGATTTTTACATTGCACGTGAGCTAACAATTCGCCTGTCACAGTTACTCACAGACATACAGAGACACAAGACCCTCGGGTCAGGGACACAGACTATTATTCAAAGCAAAATCCACAGCACAGTATCTTGTGTTGGTTCCTGTGCTTAATCCCCACAGGGCAGTGTGATAAGGGCCAGATGTTGTTACCTGCGCCTGTAGCAGGTTGTATCACAAGAAAGAGGAGCCCTGAAATCA
Organism: Tupaia belangeri chinensis; assembly: GCF_000334495.1. Lineage (NCBI taxonomy): Eukaryota > Metazoa > Chordata > Mammalia > Scandentia > Tupaiidae > Tupaia > Tupaia belangeri. Next base: position 335,373 of record NW_006207406.1, on the reverse strand, counting down.
GGAAGCTGAGCTTCTTATAGGGACATGGGCACATCTGCCCAGTCTGCTCTTTGAAGAGAGAGCGAAAGAACGTTCGGTACTCTGGAAATAAGCAAATGTCTCAGGGGAGAAAGAAGAGCTTTACCTTTAGCTCTCTAGGACATGTTGCAGGAAATATCTCTATTTTTTTTTTGTTTGTTTGTTTGGAGAGGTTTTTGCTATAGGGAACGTGCGCTTACCAGAAAGACAGAGAGGGCCGAGAGCAGTGAGAAATCACCCCCCGGGGGGATGACCACGCCGTAATCCCTCCTCCTCCATTTTCCTCTTGGGATCTTGGGCACATACACACATGCGCCTGCCATGAGTTTAAGCCACCGGCTCTGGGACTCGAACCACCGTTGACTACATGGGAGTTCAGCGACATAACTATTACGCTAACTGTTGGTCCCAGTATCTCTAGCTCTCTCCAGGGGTTAATTTTCTCTAGCTTCCAAGGCTGTTTGCTATCCAAACATCTCCTTTGGTCAGAGACCCAATCTGTACAGGCATGAGAAAAATTCATGGAGAATTGTCTCCCAACAGTAATAAAAATTCACTATCTTCCCAGTTGATCTTGGATGTTTCTTTCTTTCCTCTTTCTTTTCTTTGTTTAAGGTATCAGCCCCCGACCCCAGGACATCTTTGCTCACCAGAGAGACAGAGAGAGGGAAAGTGAGAAATCACCCCCTGGGAAGATGGCCACATCACATTCTCCTCTCCATTCTCCCCCAGGATTTTGGGCACATATCCACTGTGCCCAGAGTGATTTTCAAACCACCAGTTCTGGGACTCAAACTTTGGTTGACCATGTAGGAATCCAGCTGCCTTAACCACCATGCCACCTGCTGGCCCCTGGATGTTTCTTTTTATCCAGTAACGAGAACTAAAAAACACCATGTGTTGGGGCAAGCAGTGACATGGTGGTTAAGAGTGCTGGACTCCCATATGGCCAACTGTGATTTGAGTTCCTAAGATGTGGCTTGCCTTCTCACTTTCTCTCTTGCTTTCTTACTCTGTCCCTCTCTGGTCAAATTAAAATGAATGAATACATAAATAAATGAAGTCAAATAAAAGAATTCTTAAAACAAAACACAATGTGCAATGTGTTGCCTTTTTCCTTGACTGACTGAGTTTCTGAGGTCAATTTAGAGCTCTTCTGTGATGACCTAGTCCAAAAACCTGTGGCGAAAGAAACAGGCCAAGGAACCAAGTGACTTGCTTCAAAGCCCATCTGCTCACCATGACTATCTCTATTGACATCAATTTAACATCAATACCGATGAAATCTTCACTGCTTTGCTCTTGTTCTGTCTTACGATCTAGCTTTAATTTTAAAACGTCTTATCAGTGGGGGCCAGCAGGTGGCATGGTGGTTAAGGTGCTAGACTCCCACATGGCTAACCGCAGTTCAAGTCCTGGTTCCAGTGGCTTTAAACTCATCCTGGGTGTGTATGCATGTGTGCCTAAAATCCCGAGAGGAGAATGAAGGAGAAGGGATTGAGGTATTGCCATTCCCTGGGGAGGGGGTGATTTCTCACTTTCTCTCTGTCTCTGGTGAGTGCATGCACTGTACAACAAAAATCTCTCCTTAAGAAAAAAGTCTTAGCGACAAAATATGTCAAAGTATGTAGGAAATAGCTTATCAGAAGTTCTACCCAAATTTAAACTGATGGTCATATTTTTCCATATTGCCTTCAGATCTCTCTTTATAAAAAGAAATATGTTAACCTTACTCTAGTCCCTTCTCCTGTTTTCACTTCCAGGGGTAGTTATCCTGAAGCTGAGGTAAGCATTGTCATGCATGCTTCCACATTTTCACTAGATTTTTATGTATCTGTAACAATATATAGAATTATTCTAAACATATTTAAAATATATACAAATGATAATTTATTTAACCTCCTGAAACTTCCCTTTTTTTGTTGTAGAGGTTTTGCTATAGGGCGCGTGCACTTGCCAGACAGACAGAGAGAGACAGAGAGACAGAAAGCAATAAATTATCCCCAGTGGGGATGGCCATGCCGCAATTCCTTTTCCTCCATTCTCCTCTTGGATCTTGGGCATGCACGCACATGCACCCGGCATGAGTTTAAGCCACCCATCTGGGACTCAAACCGTGGTTGACTACATGAGAGTTCAGCGACATAGCCATTACGCTAACTGCTGGTCCCCTGAAACTTCCTTTTTCACTCAGTGTTATGGATATATGTAGCTATGGTTTATTATTTTCACTTCTCTGTGGTATTCTTTGGAAAAAGAAGCCACGGTTTATCTTTCACTGGACCGCTAACAGCTTAGTCTCCATTTTTCCCATTACCATCAGTGCTTTAGTGAACATTCTTGTACACAACTCTGTGTTCACATGTGTGAGACATACTGCAGGACACAGAATGGGAGTGCAGGCTGATGGGGGACGTCTTCCACTTTATTAGCCATGATCAGAGTCCTTCAGAAGGACCTACCGTCCTGGGAGTCATTGTGATTCCTGATCTGAGGGTAACTTCTTCAGTTCCAAAAAACTCTAGGCTGTCATTTCTTCACAGTTGCCTCTTTCTCCTTTTCTCTCATCTCTTCTTCTGGGATGCCATTAACTATACCTCAAGCCTCTCATCTTATTCTTTGTCTATTTATCTTCCTTGCGTTTCCCTTCTTTTCATCTCTTTTTGATGCATTCTGAATCTACAATATCTTCCAGATAATCAGTTTTCTCCAACTGTACCTAATTGCTTTTACTTAATCAGTGTATTTTAAATTTAAAACATTTATAATTTCTAGAAGATTTATTTGGTGTGTTCCCAAATTTGCTGGCTTTTTTTTTTTTCCTTTTTAAAGAATATTTTACAGTTTTGTCTCTTGTTTTTAAAAGAAATATTTATTTATTTAATTCCATTTGTTATTATTATTAGTTTATTATTTTAACTTGACCAGAGAGAGAGAGAGAAAGGAAAGGTGAAAAGGAAACTGCCAGGTCCAGGACTTGAACCGCAGTCAGCCATATGGGAGTCCAACACCTTAACCACCATGCCACCTGCTGGTTCCAGTTTTATTTCCTAAAAAAAAAAATTCAATCTTTCGAGCATATTTATTTACGTATGGTCTTTTTAAGGATTATTTTTATGGGAGATATTTTTGTGCCTATTGTAATCTATACCATGTGCCACTCATAATGGATAATCTTATGTTTTATAATTATATTTTAATTGTAACTCCAATAATTTTTTTAGTTTTTTTTTAAGTGTATTTCTTTTTTTTTTTAATTGCCAGTGGGCATATGTGCTTACCAGAGAGCGAGATAGAGAGAGGGAGAAAGCACGCTTTAATGGAGTGTGGTTACACCGCCATCCCTTCTGTCCCATTTCTCCGTCCCATTGGGATTTTGGGCATGCACACAAGTGCCTGGCATGCATTTCAAGCCACCGGAACTGGGATTCAAACCATAGTTGGCCATGTGAAAAGTGGCACCTTCACCACTGAGTTACAGGGCTGTTTTTTTTTTTTTTTAATATTTATTTATCTAACTATCTCTATCTATCTCTATCTATCTATCTATCTATCTATCTATCTATCTATCTATCTATCTATCTCTATCTATCTTTCTGTTGTGATTTTGGGCCCTCAGGTCCTGGACTTGAACCTCAGTCAGTCATGTGGGAATCCAGTGTCTCAACCACCATGCCACCTGCCAGCCCTACCTCAGAGTTTTTTATTTGTTCCATGAGACAGAGACAGAAAGACAGCCTCCCTACCCCTAGCAGGGTCCTAATGCTGGAGCCCATTCCTAGACTCGGTTGATGTGGATCCCGGGTTTGTGCACACCCACACACTCAGGGAGGTCCTGAGATGCAAATCCAGGTCCCTCTCCATGTCAGGATGTGTTACTGCTAGGTCACTGCCTGGCACCTGTTTTGCTTTGTTCAATTTGTTTTAAATAGGAATCACTTCTGGGGTTGGTGGTGGAACTGTCGCTCCAGAGGAATTTAACTTGTGCTCGAATGGTGACAGTAACCCAGTTTCCCTCATCACAAAGATAAGGGAAATCCAGCCTTTCTTACAAGGTGTAAGCTTGGGGTTCTCCTCTCACGAGAGAGAATCCCGGCCCTGGGGGGAGACCAGCAGCCGTGCTCTCTTCCTGTATTGGTGGATGCAGTTGTTTGAGTCCCAGTTTAGCTGAAGTTGTAACTCTGCAGAGGTCCAGTCCCTGCCTTGTGTGTTTCCAAGACTCGCCACTGGTCTCTGTGTTAAAACTCAAGCACGTGACCATCTGTCAGGGGCCAAAAACATCCTCGGTCCTCCTGGGATCTGAGCTGCAGCACTTTCTCCTCTGGCTTTCATTTCTTTCTTAGTTCCTGGCACAGAGGGGTTCCGCTGCTTTTTGTAAACTCGGTCTTATATTACATTTAATTTTTATAGAGGATTTCTAGGTGTTTTCTTGTGAAAGTTTCCACGTTAGCCCAGGCTGTCAGTTGCTGGAACCAGGTGAACTTCAGCTTTACTTCTGACTAGCTCCTTTACAGGTTTAATAGAAGATGCCTAAGTTCCTGTTTGGAAATAAATGAAGTATAATCTTTGTTTTTCATTCATTCCGCTAGTAGTGGTAGGAAATCCAATATGTAAATCGGTAGTGTAAGTACGAAGGATTCAGAGATGTCTCAGCCTTGCCCTGTGGACTGTGGACTGACAGGAAAATAAGCAAACAGTGTCAGCAGAGCGTAGCAAGTTCCTGGCCTGGTGTGCAAAGGGTGCTGTGGAAGTGTCAGGAAGGGACATATCATTTCAGAGCGGTCAGTGTCGGCTTTCTAGAAGAGTGACACTACATCTGAGATGCGAAGGAGGAGAAATTAGCCAGGTGAAGAAGTAGGATTATCGTACCAGGAAGAGAACAGCATGCACTAAGATACTGAGGTGACCGCATGACTTACTTGGGAGACATGAGCAGTTATCTACGGCTGCAGGGAGACACGTGAGGACAGTCCCACGTTCTAGGGTTCATGAGGGCTGGGAGTGAGGAGGAAGCTGTACCTGGGCAGCTACCACAGAGACTAGCTACCGCAGAAAACCGGAACTGTCCCTGAGTAACTGAGGCTAGGAAGGAAAATCAAACAATGGATCTCAAATCTGAAAGGCACAGCGAGGACAGAAATAGAATTCTGAAGATGGAATCAGCAGCCTGGAAGGTCAGAGATACACAGAGGCGTGTTTGAGATGTGGCAGAGGTCAGTGGACTGATCCGTGAATGGAGTATCTGTGTTACCGGGTCTGCTAGGAGGTAAAGGGTCGGAGTGTGGAGAAGCTATGTCCAACAGAGGGCAGCTATCCAGAGTGGATTCCCATAATGCCTTTAAGCGTTGTCAGGCTGCCTGTGTCACAGTGATGTTTTGTGGCATGGAGAAGTAAAACGGGTGGAAGCTGGAATGACAGGGCAAGGGCATATGCATTGTGGATGCTTATAGGATCTTGCTTTTTGAAAACTTAGCTGTAGGAAATTAAGTAGCCTGATTAATCTGTCTGAAGGTGTTTTTCTTTTTTAAACTTATTTTATTTTATTTATTGTTATTGTTATTATTTTTTTTTTAATTTGCTGCAGGACACGTGCATTCACCAGAGACAGAGAGAGAGACACTGGGGTGGGGGAGGGGAATGAGAAAACAAGCTGCCAGGTCCAGGATTTGAATCCCGGTGGGCCATGTGGAAGTCCAGCACCTTAACCACCATGCCACCTGTTGGCCCTGTCAAGGTATTTTCAAAGATCTTTGCATGCTCTGTCTGGTCACTGACCTGAGGGTGAAGAATGATGGAAAGATGCATTTGAATCTTAAAATTCTCTCATATTGGCACCGGCAGGCAGTAGGGTGGTTAAGGCACTGGACTCCCACATGACCGACCACAGTTTGAGTTTTGGACCCGGTAGCTTGCTTTCCTCACTTAACATCTCTCTCTGGTCAAATTCAAAATAATAATAATAATAATAATAATAACAACAACAACAAAATTAAATAAAAATTTAAAAATTCTCTCATATTACAATATCATTATCTTACATTCCCTCATGTGGCTGTGAATACCAGTGACACAGATTACTTCTCTCCAGAACACAGAAAGACAGACGTCTTTTCATGAGGACATGGACAATAACTATTGACAGAATAGTGTTTCAGTCCTTTGACATGGGTTGGGGCACATGTCTCAGACAAAGCAAACGGTAATGATCTCTTCAAGACAGAGTGGATGCTGCTGGTTCAAGAGCTCCCTGACAACCTACCCAGATCTTCCTGGTTGAATGTTTAGTTCTAGAGAAGATCCCAGATATCTTACCATATTGAAATACGCTATGTTGGGACCAGAAGCTGACATAATGGATACATTGCTGGACTCTCAGATAGTTGACCACATTTCAAGTCCTGGACCCGGCAGCTTAAACTCACACCAGGTGTGTTATGTGTGCATGCCCAAGATCCTGAGTCAAAAATGGAGGAGAAGAGATTGTGGCATGGCTATCCCCCCTTGGGGTGGAGAAGGGATTGTGGCATGGCCATCCTCCCTGGAGGTGATTTCTCACTTTTTGTGTCTCTGTCTCTTTGTCTCTCCAGCAAGCACATGCACCCATAGCAAAGTTCTCTCTCTTAAAAACAAAACAAAACTAAACAAAAAAAAAAAAACAAAAAAAAAACAGTGTTATGCCAAATATAAGCCTTCCAAAGACCCAACAAGTAACCTAGATTCTGATGGCCTGCCATGACGTGAGCACAGACAGTGAGGGCCAAGCTTCGGCACTGGCCATCTTGCTAGGAGGCTTCCTTTGCATCTGGCTCTGAGGTTGTGAGACAGGTAGTTCCTCACCCCTCCCCAATACCCTCGGTTCAGCAAGGCTGAGACTGCAGTGATATAATAATGCCCATTCTACGAGATACCCGAGGAATAAAAAAAAAGATTTCCTGGTAGTTCTCAGTAACTCCAGCCCAGCACTTCTAGAGTGGTGCATCTGCCCAGCCTTGCGGAGCTGCCTGGCTGAGGGAAGCCTGGAGCTGCCTGGCTGAGGGAAGCCTGCAGCTGCTCCAGGCTGCAGTGACCTACATACTTGGCTTGCATGCTGACTTCAGCCAAGACACGTCAGCTCCCAGACATAGCTGTTGATGTTGGCAGGCCAGCGCGGGGCCACAGGACCAGGCGCTCTTCCTGTGAGAGAATCATCCCTACGATGGGATTAAAGATGACTGTCGCTACTTTGTATATGAGCTGTGCAGTGGTATAGGACTAGCTTGGACAAAAAGGAAACAATAACAAACCCAGTTCCTAAAACGCTCAGGCCTACAGTGGATTGAGTAGACTTGAGCTCTGTTTTCAGGGTGAAGGTCGGAAACTTGACTGATTCTTCCTTACTCCCAGTCCTCCAAGATGAGACTCAGGTTTGAGATTTTAATCATAAAACTCACAAATATCAGGAACTTCCATATGTCTTTGATGGGCCTACCACTTGGCTAGTATAATTCAAGCTGGGAAGAAAAGACATTTCCTAAAAGAGTGGAACTCCCGGGCTCTTGAAGACATACATCTCTAAACTGGCCAAGGGACACACATATGCCTTTGCAGGACTACCTGAATCAAAATGTCCCACAGGATGATAACTCTGAGTCTAACAGCTTTATGGGCCCCTAGGAGTCTCTCCTGTACTAAGGAGAGGAGACACTCAAACTTAGAGGAAACTTTTTTTTCCCTGGGCCTATGTGTTAACAGCAATGTTTTTTGCAACATTTGTTTGTGAATTCCCAAGTTGGAGTTTCCTGTGTGATTCTCCTTGTATTCTTCATCAAGGTGGTTTTGGACATCATAAACTAAGTCGGGCCTGGTAATTCTCCAACAATCAGGTCATATGTGAGTGGAATTTTATTTTATTTTTTTCTTTTTTGAGAGGTTTTTGCTATAGGGCATGTGTGCTCGCCAGAAAGAGAGAGACAGAGAGATAAGTGAGAAATCACCCCCCGGGGGGATGGCCACGCCACAATCCCTTCTCCTCCATTCTCCTCAAGATCTTAGGCACACATGCACATGTGCCCAGCGTGAGTTTAAGTCACCGGGTCCGGACTCAAACCACGGTCGACTATGTGGGAGTTCAGTGACATAGCCATTACGCTAACTGCTGGTCCTGGTGGAACTTTATTTTCAAAACTGCTTGTAATTGGCTTTTTTTTTTTTTTGGTGATTTATCTCATTATTAGTAAATATTAGAACACAGATACTTCTTTTATGAGATGAGGTAAAATTATGTGGGAGAAGTTTTGTTAAAGGGTGAAATGTTTTTACTGTTGGAGTATCCATATAATTTACATGTTGATATCACCAATTTTTAAAAAGGAATATATGGGGCTAACTCATGGTGCGATGGCAAAAGCAGCTGGATCCTACATGGTCAAGCGCAACATCTGAGTCCTGGACCTGGTGGCTTGAGAAACAACTAGGCTTGTGTGTGTGAGGGCACAAAACTCAAAAGGAGGGAGAAGTGGAGGAGAAGAGACTGGCATGACCACATCCCATGGAGGTGCTTTCTCCTTTTCTGTCTTTCTGGAAAACATATGTACCCTCTGACAAAATTAAAAAAAAAATATATAGATATACCATAACTACCAAGATACTTTTGGATTAAATATGTAAATATAATAAATATGACAAGATTAACAGTTTTGAAATAGGTCAAGAAAAATCTAAATAAAGACTTCATTTAGCAAATTTCTTCTGCTTGTTTATCTCTGGTTTTACCATACAGTATTCTTGCTTAGAACAAGCCAAAAATGAAACAGGGTGTGTTTTTTTAAATATGAAAAACATGTATTGCAATAAAATTGAAAACTGGCTACTTGCCAGTAGCTGCATAAATTTTGGAGTAAACACATTTTCTACAGGAATGATCTGCTACAGAAATAGAAAATATTTATTAAAAGCACTAAAATAGTAAAAAAAAAAAAGTGACCATTACGTAATACAAAGATTAATTTTTCAGAAGCATAACACATATCAAATGTGTGTGTGTGTTGCCATAGGGTGCATATGCTCACCAGAGAGAGGTAGAGAGGGGGGAAGTGAGAAATCACCCCACTGGGGGGATGGCCACCCCACAACTCCTTCTCCTCCATTCTCCTCTTAGGATTTTAGGCACACACATGCTTGTGCCCAGTGTGATTCTCAAGCCATGGGGTCCAGGACTCAAACTACACACTCAGCCATGTGGGAATCCAGCACTTTAATTATACCACCTGCTGGCCCCTCAAATACTTTTTAGAGTAATTAGTTTTAATTATTTCTAGATAAAGAGTAAAAACCTGAGAAAGACCTAGCAAAACAGAAAGAATAATTTCTCATGCAGGTGTCACTTGTATGGTTATAAAATATGGTCATTGACTATAGGCCTCTTGCTATGCACACATGTTCACAAACGCCTGGGTCTCTCAGCTCTGCTGGGACGTATTTTGTTGGGGTGTGTCTGCTCACTCATACATAGGCCTCTCGTAGTCTAATAGTGGGGTTCAAAGGCACGCTATCATTTTGATGCTTCTAGCAAGAGCGAGAGACCAGCAGCTGCCTGTTTTCCTGGAAAATTCCCAGATTTTTTTTAATGAATCATTTTTATTATTTTAACTTTATTTATTTATTTCAATTTGACTAGAGAGGGATGGAGTGTGAGAGAGAGAGAAAGTGAGAAAGCAAGCTGCCAGGTCTGGGGCTCGAACCACAGTTGGCCACAGGGGAGTGAGTCCAGTGCCCTTAACCACCACACCACCTGCCGGCTCCACTTCCCAAAAGTTTCACAGAGGGTGTGTGCTAAAGCTGCCCTTGTGAATCCCTCCATCTAAAAGGTGGCATGGCCTGAAGAGTAAGGAAGAAGAAAGGAAACAACCTCCTCCCTTCCTGCCCCCCACTCTAGGCTAGATAGTATTTTGTAGATCACCTAAGAGGGAAGAGGGGAACAGTGAGGGCAACTTTGGTCCTCACTCAGGGGTAGCAGCAGTAAGCACACACAGCGTACCACAGCGGGACACAGGACTAGAAAGCAGTGAGTGGGCAGCAAGCAAAGGTGCAGGCCTGAGACAATGCAAATAAAGCCGTTAGACTAGACCCTGCCGTACGATTAGTGATCTGTAAATGTTAGCCACACAAAACCACGTCACTAAAGCACAGCTCTTAAAATTTAGTTGCATTTCTGACCAAATTTTTTAATGCAATGTTAATTTGATTTATTTATTTTTAAAGAATTCTTTATTTTTGATTTTATTTATTTATTTACTTATTTTATTTTGACCAGAGAGAGACAGAGAGAGAGAGAGAGAGAGAGAGAAAGTGAGAAAGCAAGCCACCAGGTCCAGGACTTGAACTACTGTTGGCCATGTGGGAATGTCCAGTGCCTTAACCACCACGCCACCTGCTGGTTCCCAATTATATTTATTTTAACCATAAAAATACTGGACATCTAATTTTTTTTTTTTATTATTGCCAGAAGGCGCATGTGAGCATGTGGAAAAGAGTTAAGAAGTACCTCTCCCCCTTCCCCATGGGGTGTGGTCATGCCACAATCTCTTCTCTATCCTGTCTGGCTTTGGGGTACACATGCATGCATGCACACAGACACATACATATAATCTAGCATGTTTTTCAAGCTGCCAGAGCTGGGATTTCAACTGTGGTTGGCTACGTGGGATCCTGCTCTCTTAAGTATTAGGCTATTGGGCTAGATATCACATTTTTCACTACTTTTTGGGGGGTTTTTTTGGAGATTTTTGCAATAGGACACATGCGCTTGCTGGAGAGACTGAAAGTAAGAAACGCCACAGTCCCTTCTCTCTTCTCCCCTTGGGATTTTGGGCATGTGTGCACACGTACCCTATGTGAGTTTCAAGCCTCTGGGTCTGGGACTCGAACCATGGTCAAGTTACATCATCTGCTGGTCCCACATTCTCTTTTTTGAAGTCGAAGCCTATGGGGTGGATGGCGGCGCAGTAGTACTACAGTGCTCTGCGAGGCTGGCCCCCACGGGAGGCCCCAGGTTTGCGTTGCCTCCCTGAGCTGGATGAGCATGGGTGCTTACCATCCGGGGTTGGCTGACACTGGGGTGGACTGCGGTGACAAAACCTAGTTGGGGCTACCACTCCCTCTGTCTCTTATCACTCATGGAAGAAAAAAAAAATACAAACTTAAAAAAAATGCAAGTGCACAGACTAGGGCACCCATCAGTGAGTGTAGAGGTAATGAATTTTCAGAGACTGAACGCACCTTGAAAAGCAGTACTCAGGAAATCTTGTGAGTGGGCGGCGGGCAAAGGTGAAGGCCTGAGCTGCCTTCCACTGATCGGCCCTGACAAGGACACGCGTTTTCCTGACTCTCAACGGCATCGATTAGTTTGGCCTGTTTCGTATGTTACATGAGTGTACTCACACTTCTAGGCTTAGTTTTGAACCTCCCTCTTTCTTGTATATCTTAAGGTACTAATAATGCCCACCATGTTCCTTACTCCTACCTGTGTGCAGGCGTTCTAAGTGCTTTAAAACCTTTTCTGGTTTAAGAGATAAATATTAGCTATTGTTTTCAACGTAGAGCTGAGGCAACTGAAGCTTAGAAGGAAGAAAAAAGTTTGTCCAAGATTTCATTACTCATAAATGCTGGAGCCAGGAACTGAACTTGTACCTGTTTGTTCCAAAGTTCATCCTTGTCATACTGTCCTTTTCCACCCTCATATTCCACGGCAGTGCAGTCAATGATTGGATTAAGCACTTGGGCCCTGGGGTGCAACCCTGACTTAAGCCTAATTTTACAACTTTCCCCAGCTATAACATTATGGGCAAGTTATTTACTTCTCTTTCTCTCTCTTTTTTTCTACTTCATTTTTGGAATGTGGATGACAATAGAACTAACTTTATAGGATTGTTTTAACAATGAAATGAGTTCACGGTTATAAAGTACCTAGAATAGGGCCTGGTACACAATGCCAGCACTAGTGATTATTCATTAACGTGTTACTGCATGTTCCTCAGAGGAACCCTTGGACAGGCTACAAAATAGACCATTGTGTGCGGCAGTTTACCTAACCATTCTGCCATCCCTGATTGCGTACCTGTTTTATACTGATAGGATCTTTTACTGAACATGGACACCCTGTTCCTTCTCGTTTGCATGCAGTTTTATTGTGCACTTACATGACTTTATTAGCTACGGTCTGCACATTTTGAAAGTTCATCAAAGCCATTGAGTGGCTTGGCTCTTCAGAGAAGCTTGGCCAACTGGCACTTCACTGCTGAACGGGAGGGAAATGTTTTTCCCCTGTTCTCATTTCGTATCCTGCGGAGGCAACACAGGTGGCGTGTACCAGAGAATACTTCCTTAACTGTGTACTTACACTGCTGTGTTGAGGCAGGGACACTTTCTATTACCAGAGACTAGACACATCTGCGAAGCAAATTCAAGACTGGTGTAACCTCCTCTACCTTTTGCAAAAGCATGCTGGATACCGGCACACGGCATTTTTGGAGCTTAATGATCATCTAAGGTTAATGCAGGCCTTCAGCAGTCTCATGATTAACATTTCCAAGCAGGTCATTAATCTCCAGGAAATGCTTAGTATTTTGATTTCTGTTTGTTTAATTGAGGTTCTGAATAATTTAGTAAAGAATGATTACATGAATTTGAACAAAGAAAAGACTGTTATTTCTAACATGCACAGCAGCACACCCTAGTGACCCCACTGGGTAACTGTAAGAAGTTAAAGTAATTTAGGTTTCAGAAACACAAGGTTTTTATAGATTTGTAAAGGATTTAGATCCATAAAAGAAAGTATCTTCTTGTTAAGAGGGAAAAAGTAAATGAACATAATTTTCACAATGTGGAAAAAGCTCAAATAGCTCTAAAGTAGAACACTTCTTTAGGGGAAAAAAGTCTCACTTAACAATAACATTGAGCAATATAACATTAAAATGTTTTGTTTTAATAAGAAAATATTTTCTATTTTTGCAGGTCAGAAAGGGGTCTTTGTTCGAAATAATTTCCTTTCCAGCAAAGACTGCTTTAGCTAGCATCATATATGCTTCGTATGCAGCACTGATATATTTGGTAAGTTAAAAGGATTGGAATCTAAAAATAAATGCACTTATTTTGTGGAGAGTTAAAGACAATACAATACTGCACTGTATTGTTAAGTATTATGTTCCACGGTATCTTTCACAAACAAAGGTACCAATCTATTGTTACACGAAATAATTTTATGTTAAAAATGAATTATTCTGATAGCCAAATCAATCCACCCAAAATCAATTTGCTTTAGTAACTAAAATACACTTATTTTTATAAAGATTATTACAGTTTTAAGATTTTCAGTCAAAACATTTTAGTCTTGTTATGATTGGGCTACGGGTGTTTTGTTTTAGTCATTGTGCCACTGTTGGCTTGAGTTCAGTATTCTGTAGTTTGCGGTTCATCACTTTGAGGAACACAATACTAGTGAATTTTGCATTAAAAGTAAAATATTACTTTATAAATGATAATAAATTGATTTTCTGTTAGTCACTAGCCATTTATATTTAATTTAAAAAGAAAACAAAACACTATAAGATACAAAGAGAAGGGATCAGTAGATGGTGAAACGTTTCTGTCCCTGGACTCCTGCCTAGTTGACCGTGGTTTGAGTTCCTGACTTGGCAGCTCAAAACTCACACTGGGCATGTGTGTATATGCCCAAAATCCTGAGAGAAGAATGCAGAAAAAATTGTAGCATGGCCATTCCCCCTTGGGGGTGATTTCTTGCTTTCTGTCTCTCAAGTGAGTGCCTGTGCCCAATAGCAAAATCTCTCTCTAAAAAAAAAAAAAAAAAAAAAAAAAAAGAAGAAGAAGAAGATACAAAGAGAAAAATTGCACAACTTGATAAACTACCACAAAACATATTCATCTATGTACCACCGAGGGCCAGAAACATAACATTTACCATCATTCCTGAAGCCTCTTTCTTGCCCCCTAAAATCCCTATCCTCTTCTATAAAGGTGACTTGAAATATCCTAGGCAGTTTGCCTGTTTGAATTGTATATAAATGAAATGATATGGTACATTTTTTGTTCCTGTTTGTCTTCTTTTTCTCAACATTGTCATTGCAAAATTTATTCACTGCCTGTAGCAGCAGTTTGTTCGTTTTCATTGCTGCATAGTATTCCATCGATTGACTACATCCCCACTTATTTACCAGTTCTGCTGGTGATAGACATTTGGATTCATTTCAGTTTGGGCTATTGAAAATAAGGTTGCTACAAACATTATTATACATATGCTTTGATGAGATTGCTAGGCCGTAAGGTATGCATCTGTTCATTTCTAGTAGGAATTGCCAACCAGCTTTCTAATATGTTTTTTTTTTCTTTTCTTTTTAGAGTGAGAGTTTTGCTATAGGGTGCATGTGCTCACTGGAGAGACAGAGAGACAGAAAGTGAGAGGGGCCCCACCAGGGAGGATGGCCACACCACAATCCCTTCTCCTCCATTCTCCTCTTGGGGTCTTGGGCGTGCACACACACGTGTCCAGTGTGAGTTTTCAGTTGCCGGGTCCAGGACTTGCACTGTGGTCAACTACATGAGAGTCCAGCAGTGTAACCATTATGCCATCTGCTGGTCCCCTAACACGGTTTTTGACAGCGGATTATAAGCATCTCAGTTGCTCTACATCATCACTGACACGTAGTACTTTCAATCTTTCCCATCTTATCCATTCTTATGGGTATGTAGTGGTTTTTTAACCTGTGGTTTTTTTACTTTTTTTTTTTTTTAAGATTTATTTATTTATTTATTTATTTAGGGGCCAGCAGGTGGTTTGGTGATGTTCTGAATTTTAATGTAGTCCAGTTAGCATTTTAAATTCTTGAAAAGTGCTGAATATCTTAAATGTGACTCTCATGTAAGATTGACATTCAACCTGATTGAACTCAGCTGCAAATATACTACAAAGTACACTACAAAAAATGGACAGGATGAAATGGCTATGGGGAAATAAAAACTAGACTGAAACCAAAATTTAAGTAATTTCTTAAAGGTTGTTCAAATCATCCCACACAATCTTTCATGCTACAAATTTTGTAAGTAGGTAGCGGAAACAATTTTTGGTGACCCGATAAGGGTCATATATGCATTTAAGGCCAGGAGAAGTCAGGGTTGGGATGATGGTTTTGAAAACAAAGAATGTACATGTTGGATGTGAATGCCCTCTGAGTGGAACCATGCCACGTAAATAGAGTGGTAAGTAGAGGAAAATGTGAAGAATACCAACATTTGAGGTGGTCTAAGCATGGATCACATCTCCGTGAAGGAGACAAAGACAACCATCAGAAAAGAAGGAAGACAGTCAGGAGAACCACAATCAAGGAAATAGAGACTCAGGAAGCTGTGATGGTTAAGTGCCAAGGCAAGCAGAAAAGGTCGAGTGAGATGAAGGTTCGAGGTGTCCATAAACTCTGGTAGTAAAGATACTGGGGCTAGCCAGGGTGAGGACTATTTCAGTGGCATGAAGGTAGAAGACGATAGAGACAAGCAGGTTTCAGAGTGAGCAGGAGAGGATAAAATGGAAACCATGGATGTAGACTTGGGTTTGACCAGAGGTAGCAGTCAAAAGTGAAACAAGGTCCTGGAGATTTTTAATATTTTTATTTTAGGATGGAAGATAGTCAAGTTTGTTAGGTTGTAGGGCAAGAGCCAATCAAGAGAGTTGAAGAGGTGGAGAATAATTGAGAGAGAAGATGGTCGGGTATAGATTCAAAGCAGAGATAGAGGGATACTCAGCTTGAGCAAGACCCTTCATTTTCTTTCTTTTTTTTTTTTTTTTTTGAAGAGAAATTTTTGCTATAGGGTGCATGTGCTCGCTGAACAGAAACAGAGAGAGAGAGACAGAGAAAGCGAGAACTCACTCCCCAGGAGGGATGGCCATGCTGCAGTCCCTTCTCCCTCATTCTCCTCTTGGGATTCTGGGCATGCATGCACATACACCTGGTATGAATTTTAAGCCTCAGGGTCTGGGACTCAACTGTGGTTGGCCATGTGCAAGTCCAGGGCCTTAACTACTATACCAACTGCTGGTCCAAGACCCTTCATTTTCTGAGACTGAGACAAATATGTTTAGAATGGACACAGATACAACTCTGTATGTGAAGGAAGAGAGAGTGTATCAAATGATAGAGGAATTTTCAACTTCTTTTTACATCATGGTATTCATAGGAAATGATCATATAGGGCCAGCCAGTAACCTAGTGGTTAAGGTGGCTGGATCCCACATAGCTGAGGAGTGGGTTTTTTTTAGAATTATTTTATTTAAGTTTATTTATTTATTTATTCGTTCTACTTTGACCAGAGAAGGACAAAGTGTGAGGGGTGGGAGAGTGAGAAAGCAAGCTGCCAGGTCCAGTACTCAAACCATGGTCAGTCATGTGGGAGTCCAGCACCCTTAACCACTATGCCACCTGCTGGCTCCTGTTTTCATTACTAATAACTTAAAGAGTAAGTTTAACGGACATAATTCTTCATTATTCTGAATTTTTAAAAATAATTGCTAAATTTTTATTATTATTATTATTATTATTTTCGATTTGACCAGAAAGAGACAGACAGAGAGATAGAGCAAGAAAGCAAGTCACCAGATCCAGGACTTGAACCACGGTCAGTCATGTGGTAGTCCAGCACTTTAACCACACCACTTGCTGGCCCTGGTAATTCTGAATTTTGAGGTTATTTTTCTGTCTTATTTTGACACTCCTTACAGTACTGAATGGCCTTTCGGGGATAGAGGTAGAGCACACATTTCACTTGGAAACATTGATTTATTAGCCTACCAAACGCCTGCCAAAATGTTTATATCCTTCCCACTGCACCCAC
Organism: Tupaia belangeri chinensis; assembly: GCF_000334495.1. Lineage (NCBI taxonomy): Eukaryota > Metazoa > Chordata > Mammalia > Scandentia > Tupaiidae > Tupaia > Tupaia belangeri. Next base: position 318,480 of record NW_006207406.1, on the reverse strand, counting down.
AGGTAGAAGAAAATCTAGAAGGAAGAAAATGAAAACAAAAACCTATTTTTAGATAGTCACACATCTGGAGACAAATTCCATCTCTCCGAAAGGTTTCATTTAACTAAATCAGGACATAAAGATGTAACGTAATTAATGAATTGGGGGGAAAAGATGTAAAGCACATCTTTATTGAAGCATATTAGGTGTTAAACTGCTTTCTAGACTGTGATGTAGTATATTTAGAAAAAGGACTCAATCTGCCAGTGCTTATCATGTCCAGGGATCCTTAAAGGAAGTGCTTTTCTATTCTAATATGCCATTTAATGATTTTATGGTAAATATTTTATTGTACTTTTTATCTGTGGTTAGTAGCTTAAAAGGAAACTTCACCTTTTTTGTGTATTTATTTACTTTTTACTGTATAGGCGGTCTGTGTCAATGCCGTGCTGGAAAAGGTAAAGAACATTTTCCAAGAAGAAGAATCCATAAGGCAAAACAGGGAGAGGGAACATTTTAGAAAAGTCTTTTCTGAGCCTGTACTTTCAAAGCCTGTATTTTCTGAAGGTGAAATCGAAGCAAAACCTTACAGGTCACTGCCGGAGAAGCCAGACAAGATTTCGGATCGCCCCAAGCTTCTTGCCAATAAGCAGAATAAGATCCAGGTTCTACATTCTGTGTTTGACCAGCCAACTGAGATGAACGCATGAGCAAGTCTGAACACAGATATCGGTGAACAGCGCGCCACAGTTACCTGCCTAATGGCACCTCTCATTTGAAACAATGAGAACTAGTGTATATATAGTGAGTGCTTCGCCGAAAAAACAGGTGGAGGGCCTCCTACTCAAATGCCATTCTCTGGTATTTGCATGGTAGAGGAAATAAAATGAATCTGGATCTATGACTCGATAATATTTCACTTTATTTTACTTACATGATCTTTTTAATAACTAACTCATCCCTCAAAGGGTTAGACTTTACACTGTGGATTATAATATGGTCAGATTTATAATAGATTTTTGATTATATTAAAGACTTAAATATCTTTATATAGCTTTATCTGGAAGAAAAAGAACCTTATCAAAATGCTACACATTGGTGGTTAAGATGACTGGATCCCAGAACCAGCAGATGGTGGACTGATTACATTGCTGGACTCCCACAGAGTCAATTGTAGTTCGAGTCCCAGACCCAGCAGCTTAAATTCATACCAGGCACTGTGTGTGCATGCCCAAAATCCCAAGAAGAGAATGAAGGAGAAAGAATGATCATCCCCCTGGGGGGGGGGCGGTGGTTTCTCATTTTCTGTCTCTCTGTCTTGCTTTGTCTCTCTAATTAATGCATGCCCCTCTAGCAAAAATCTCTCTCTAAAAAAAAAAAAAAAAAAAAAAAGACTGGATCCCACATGGTTTACTGTGTGATTTGAGCCCTTCAGAAACACACCAGGTATGCATGTGTGCAGGCCCAACATCCTGAAAGAAGAAAGAGAAGGGATTACAACATGACCATTCCGATGAGAGGGTGCTTTCTGCTTTTCTTCTCTCTCTGGCTCTCACAGGAAAGTATGTGTCTTCTGACAAATAAAGAAAAATGCTATGTGTCATTTTCAGAGATAATAAAAGAATATTTATTTTCTATCTGCAGGCTACAGTTTGAGCCTGCCCATTATTATTATTATTATTATTATCTGCCAAAGTATATACGCACACATTAGAGAAAGACAGAGAGAGAGAGAAGGAGGAAAAAAGCACCTCCAATGTGGTGTAGTCATGCTGCAGTTCCTTCTCCATTCCTCTGCCCTGGTGGGATTTTAGGAATGCAAACACACACACACACACACACACACACACACATTTAACTGGCCCTGGGTCCTATGGTCACACACTAACTGCAAGGAGGTGCGAAAAGTATAGTGTTCAAGCCACCAGAGTGAGGATGTCAACCCTAGTCAGTCACACGGGGTCTAGCTCCCGTAACCACTAGGCTGCAGGATTGGCTCTGATTCTTCTCTAACTTGTAAACTTAGGAAAGACTTGCGATTCATAGAAGTCATAAACGTATAAAACAAAGTAGTATTTACACATCTTCATGAGAAGATTTCTTGATGTGAAACCAGGATATAATGTTACCTTTTTTATTTCCAGATTTGGAGCCACAAATTAGAATCAGAAATCAAGTCCATAGTTCTCATTACTGTCACTTGCTTCTGGGGAAAATTTGAAAAGCTTCTGTAATTGGCCCTGCAAAGCATGGTGTTTGCCTACAAGAGGTCCTTTAGTTTCTTCCATGCACTTTACATTCCAGACAGGTGTTGAGACCTGAGCCCCCTTAGTACTTGAGGTAATAGGCCGGAGTGGACCATCCCGGAGATAGTTATGTTTTCTGTACCTGGTGAGTAGCTGCTGCCGTCAACAGCATTTATAAAAAGCCCAAGCCTTGCTTATTCACAGCCTGGGTGCTGC
>NW_006207406.1:313440-316000 GCF_000334495.1 Tupaia belangeri chinensis | reverse complement strand
TGTAGGGAAGAGTTCTGGAAGTGGAGCCCATATTATAGACAGGAACAAGGAAACAGACACAAGAAAGAGTCCTGGTGGGCCCCTTGGAATGGTAAGTGTTAGGTTTAGACTTTTAATTCAACCCCCTCCCTCCCTTTTAGGGAGATTTATGTCACTGGACCCCCATTATGCCAACTGCTGGTCCCCAGGTTTATGTTTTAAAAGATAGCAGTTGTGCTTAGGTTGGGAAAAAGTCATCACCTTTGTTACTGAAGTGAAGTTATACTGAAAATATTTTCAAACATACACATTGTTCATTTCCATATATTTTATCAGGAAGAACTCCGAATTACTTTGAAGTCTCCGGTGGCATAAAAATCTGAGTCACACTTGAAAGGCTCTTTAGAAAGAGTTACATAAATCTTCCCGTTGTCCACTGTCACCTTATGAATCCTTTGCTTTACTCCTTTGGAGCACCACTCGGGTTTTGCTGTTGGATCTCTAGGGTTGATAGACTGGTACAATCCTTCTCCTGTTGCCAGAGTAATTTTGTATTTATGCCAAGGGCAAACTATACACGGTCGTCCATCAAATTCCTGTGGAAGAAAACAATTGACTTATCATGAGCCAAAGGTTCATGATAAACCTTAGGCTCAGAAAAGCCTCTGCCGTAGAGGACCAGGTTAAACAATAGGCTAGCTTCTCTTTCTTTCCTCCCACTTACAAATCATTCATAATCAGGCACAACCAGTCTGAGAAGAGTCATTGAGTCCTCCTGGAGTGATCAGAATCCCCGTGAGTTAGAGTTCTATTAAAAGATGACTTGTGGGCCGGATTGCATGTGGCTGATGTGGCTGACCACTGTTTGAGTCCCCAACCTTGTAGCCTGAGAAGCACACTAGGCCTGGGTGTGTACATGCCTGAAATCCCCAAAGGAGGGAAAGATGGAGAAAGGATTATGGCATGGTCATTCTCCATGGGTCAGGGGATGGGGTGCTTTCTCCTCTCCCTCTCTGTCTCTGGTGAGAACATGCATCCTCTAGAGAAATAAAAAGGCCGTGCTCAGGCAACTGCACCACGTGACTGTAGCCTGTGCTGTTATCTATTAGCGGTTAATATCCTTGACAGAAATGGGCCAAGGACTTCAAATGCATCTATGTGAATTTTCACTAGCTGCAGGAAGAACTGTAAGCTTCAGATGGAAAATAAATTCAAGAGGAGTTACTAAAGAATGAGAACATACATTAATTGAAGAGAAGTCTGTGATCCAAAGCACTTCATTCCCCACTTTTTAACTTTCTTAATGAAGTGCTTCTTAAACATTAAAGAGCACGGGACTTCACTGGTTTAATGCATATCTACCTGTCTAAACTCAGTAGGCCTATGGGGAGGCGTCCCGCATGTCTAAGATGCTCCTAGGTGACACCGAATTGCTTGTCTTTTGCTAGTCTCTGGGCAACACTTTCAGTACCAAGGTCTTCAGTCTACAATGACTGAAATTGGGGGAAATTATGATATTATCAGCAGCAGGTGCAAACTTTTGTTCTTTACACCAGAAGTGCAGAAATACTGGTTTTTATTCCTAGAGAACTGTCAGCAAGCATTCACAGTTTAATCATTTCAACACCACACACGTTCTTTAACAGGAGGAGAGAAATGAAACCAGGAAGATATCAAGTAGAGAAAGAGTAGAACACTAAGGTCAAGCTTATCCTTGTGCCAGAGAGAGAGCAAAAGAGAGAGAGTTCAGTTTTATGAAGAAAAATACATAAATTAGGCAAGTAGTTTTTGAATGCACAGAAGCAAAGATAGTTTCCCCATTCCTTTGTACTCAAGATGTTGAGATAAGGGTTCTTTAAAAATATACTTTTACATTATAAAAGCATTTGTACTCATTCTACAAATTCAAATTATACAGTGTGTAAAGTAAAAAGTAAACATTTCTAATTTAAAAAAGGAATCTCTTCAGATCTATTATTCTATAACTCACTTTCTTCACTCATAAATATATTGTTGACATCCTTCCAAACGACACATACAGGCCTGCTTCATTAATTTAATGGTTACATACTATTTTATAGCCTAGATGTATCACAATTTATTTAACCAATTTCCTATTATTAAGAAATGTATGTTGCTTTCGATTTTTATTATAATAAGGAAAAGTACAATAACTTCTTTCTCTCTCTCTTTCTCTCTTTATATATAAATATATATAAACACGTGGGCAATTATATGCTTAAAATAATATTCAGAATATAATTGCTAAGTTAGAAGACATATGTATTTCTCACATTTATCTGTGAGAAATTATATTATAGAGTTGTGAATACCCAGACTATTGGCAATTACATTCAAAGCATAAGAATATACTTCAGGGAACCAGCAGTTAGCGTAATGGCTATGTCGCTGGACTCCCACGTAATCGACCGCGGTTCGCGTCCCAGACCCGGTGGCTTAAAACTCACGCTGGAAGCGTGTGCATGCGTGCCCATCCCCTCTGGGGGGTGATTTCTCGCTTTCTGTCTCTCTGTCTCTCTCTGTCTGTCTGGCGAGCGCACGCGCCCTATAGCAAAAAAAA
>NW_006207406.1:303734-313422 GCF_000334495.1 Tupaia belangeri chinensis | reverse complement strand
AAAAAAAAAAAAAAAAAGAAAGAATATATTTAAAACCCAAATGTAAACTATTTTTGGATAAGAATGAAATAAACAAGTGCGAATATGGACGGGGAAGATCTGAGTTTGTAGAAAAGAGACGACATCTTACACACCTCTATTTCTCCCAGATGTAAAGGTCCTCCGGAGTCTGAAAAGGAAGTGAATATTACATAGTCACTAAAATGCTGAATTTTGATGTAAACAAATAAATAAGTGAATAAATACGAGCTTTGCAAAGGAAAAAAGTCTTACGGTAACAGCGGATATCCATGGCGTGATATTCTCCTTTGTGGTAGAAAATGACCACTTCCCTGTCGTGGACCACAGCTGTCATTCTTTCGGTTTTCTTAATTTGATCTTCTCTGCCAACGCAGACAGAAGAATATTCCTTCTCCTCAGACTCTTCTGCAGAGTCATCAAGATCCATGCTAGATGAACAAAAAAAAAAAAAAAGAAAAGAAAGAAACGAAACGAAATAAGAAAAGAAAGAAAATTCCAAGAGTTCTTCACTAGGTTAGCTATAACACAGACAATCGTAATAGTTGTGTGGATTTATCAAGACAAATGGAGGCCTTATTAAATACTGGGATTATAGCTAGTCATTACTTCGAGTTAGGGACTCTTTTTTTTAAGAGTTTTTTTGGCTTTAGGGCACTTGTCGGGAAGAGAGAGACAGACAGACAGATACAATGAGAGGGAAAGTGAGAAATCACCTCCCAGGGGGGATGGCCATGCCATAATCTTTTCTCTTGCATTGCCCTCTCAGGAGCTTGGGCACGCACGCACACAAGTGCCAAGCATGAATGTGAAGCCACCAGGTCCATGGGAGTCCCGTGACGTAACTCCTACACTATCTGCTGGTCCTGAGTTTGAGACTCTTAAAGCCTATTAATTATACTTAGAAAAGTCACTTCGCTCAAGGTTAGACTTGTATTAGATTCATTTTATTGCTTAAGATGGAAATTTCAGAATTCTGAAGACACCGAGACTGAAGTTTCACAATCCTTTTATTCCCTATCAAACTCAGTAATAAACATCATCCAGTTATCATTTGCGCTGTTTTCTGCTCTCTGCAGAAGGTGGAATTCTCCAATAGTCCAACTAGTCCTGGGTCCTTGGCTGGAGCTGGTTGCCTTGGTTTCACCTAGAATACGCAGCCAGCTCTGACAGGCACAATCAGGTAACTATTGTAGCCAGAGGAAGAAGGTAGGAGTACACGTCTTTCGTTTTCTTACTTCAGGATGAAATTGTCATTTCTTATGTCTGCCTTATTCTGAACATTCAAAGAGATGAATCACTAATTTGTTAATTTAGCCCCTTAATGTATAAAGGAGAATTCAGAGTTTTTATAAATACATATCTTCTCAGCACAGATATTCGGCCCATTTCTTCAAAAGCAACCCAAAGACCTGTACACTCAGTCTGTTAATTCTATGTGAGAAGGAAACATCAAGATATATCATGCCAGATCCAGCAGCAGCCCGAGGTTAAGGCAGCTGAATCCCACATGGCCAACTCTATGGTTTCAATCATGTATGGACTGACTATATGGACCCAGTGGATTGAAAACACGCTAGGCACTTGTGCGTGCATGCCCAAAATCCCGAGAGGAGAACGGAAGAGAAGGAAATGTAACATGGCCATCCCCCAGAGAGTGAATTTCCACGTTCTCTCCAGTGAGTGCAAGCATCCTATGGCAAAACTAAAAAAGGAAGAAAGAATATATCAGTGACAAGATTTTAGGCCTCAAGTAGAGGATTTCCCTGAATGCATGTCCCATATGATAGCATTTAAGTTCTTTGTTTTCCTATGATAATTTTTTAAGAGAGATTTTTGCTATAGGGCACATGTGCTCACCGGAGAGACAGAGAGAGACAGAGTCAGAAAGTGAGAGATCAGCACCTGGGGGGATGGCTACACTGAAATCCCTTCTCCCCATTCTCCTCTCAGGATTTTGAGCATACACACACAGACATACCCAGTGGAAGTTTTAAGCCACCGGGTCAGGGACTTGAACCCCGGTTCGAGTAACATGGGAGTCCAGTGATGTAACCATTACACCATCAGCTGGTCCCACCTATGATAATTTCAATATAAAGTATACATCCTCCTTTACCAAGAATTTTTATATTCTTTCTCCACTCCCAATTTCAAATCCATCTTATTGTTCCTAACTTCTTTCTATTTGAGATAGGAGTTGTGAGTTGCCATCTCAAAGTTTCTGGAAACATTCTTGCTTTTCTTCCCTGTCTCAAGACAGATAATATGGTGGCCTTGATAATAACTTCCAAAATAACTAAAATCCATGTATTATCTTATTGTAAGATTGAACCCCAAAAAAGAAGTTTTTCTTCTAGGCAAGGTCTTATTGTGAATCTCTGCATATAATGAAGTAAAAATCGCAAGACAGAAACTAAGACCAAAAGTTTCGCTTTTATCTTTTATTTCCTAGGAAGTACAGTATCAGACATCCCTGCATGGCTGCTGCCCTCTGCTGGACAATGGGAGTCTTTAGGCCCCAGCAACACCTAGCTTTGCAAGCGGCCCCAGGCAAGCTCACTGTGCAACGTGGGGACGGACAAGGGGCTGCCTACCGCATTCATCAGGAGGCCCAGGTATACCTGGACTACTCTCTCGGAGCAGGGCGACTTCAATTCCTCCACTGCATGACAGAAACCAAAGGCTTATGGCAGATGACAGAAATTGAGGGTTCATGGTAACATTTAATCATGACCTTTCATCTTTGGGACACTGACAGGCAAGTTTCACTGTAATCTATTTAAAAAAGCAAGCAGGAGGGGCCAGCAAGTGGTGTAGTGGTTAACCATGGTTCGAGTCCTGGACCTACCAGCTTGAAAATGATGCTCGGAGCATGAGCGTAGGTACCCCAAATTCCCAGAGCAGAATGGAGAAGAAGGGATTGTGGTGTGGCCATCCTCCACTTGGGGGTGATTTCTCACTCTCCCTGTCTCTGTCTCTCTTCATCTCTCCTATCTAGTAAAACCAGATGACTGAGGGTGACAGGATTCCAGCTTCCTGTCAGCCATAGCTAAACCAGGGAATCATGGTGCTGGTGGGCACTTGTGCCCTATGGCAAAAACATAAACAAACAAAAGAAAGCAGGCAGGCAAAATGCTCAAGGAATGGCTGTTGATCATCCTTAGCATAACAGAATTATATTGGGTTGTCGGGAAAATTCATGATACATTTTTTTCTATGCAAAAATGTACCATGGTTTTTCTGACAACCCAATAAAATAAAAAGAAAACTTTTAACAATCGCTCTTCAGGTTCTCCTTTTGCAAAGGAGGTAATCATTAGAGGTGACTATTTATCTGATAAGTATTTTCTCAACTCGCACTATGTGATGGGTACTTTAAATAAGATAGAGAAGTTTCTACCCTGTCAAAGATTCCATTCCAGTTGGTGAGAAGGATAGGAAGAAAACAGACATACAGACAAGTAACTACGTACTATCAAAAAAGCCGTGAAGAAGATAAATTGGGGTACATGAGAGTATCGGGGTAATTTTGCCAAGAATGGGCTCGGAAGGTAACTGAGGTGATGTTGGAGCTGAAACTCAAAAAAGGCAAATGAGCTAGACACATTAAGAGCAAGGGGAAGAGAATTCCAGACTGAAGAACTAGCAAATACGACAGCCTGGAGGAGAGAAAAGGCCTGGTTAATCTGAGGAACATCGCGAGCAAGACTCAACAGGTAGGAGCACCGTGTGGATAACATTCCAAGAGCAGGGGGTGGTGCTAACGGGGGGGGGGGGGGGCGGCCAGCGGGGGGGGGGGGTAAGGGAGAAGTGTGACATCATCTATTTCGAATGCTCAGCCCAGCCTTGGTGGCACCTGCTGTTAAGATGCTGCTGCTCTGCAAGTTGGGGCCACATATGAGGTCCAAGTTCAATTCCCGGCCTACCCTAAAAGTGAGCTGCAAGGGAAGAAAATATCTGACAGATGAAAAAATGTAAAGTTCCCTGTTGAAAAAATATATAACATATTGTATACAGCATGATGAGGACTTTATGTAAAATGTGAAATTAACCTGAAATCAAAAAGTGAAAGTCAAAAAGAAAAGTAAGTTCGGATTTAGAAAAACTCGAGTGTGGGGATGCACACCTGTAGTCCCAGCTACTTGGGTGGGTGAGGCAGGAGGATCGCGACATAGGAGCCATGCGGAAGAGAGAGACCAGATATTACGGTAAGTCCGGGCTCAAAGACTGAGGTGTACGTAGGGGGAGAGTGTGAGTGTGTGTGTGTGCGCACACATGTGCATGCATGTGTGTTTGCACTGATGAGAGGCAGGAGCTCTGAATTCCATGCACTATAGGAAAGCGTGACACAAATGCGCTTAGGAAATTATAGGGATGTCAAATTTGTACTTCGATATTTACATTGTTAATCTGTGTTCTAACCTAGTTTCTCAAAAAGAAAGAGAATGGAAACAGTAATAACCTATGCCTACTTTTAAAATTTATCTCACAATAAAAAAGCATAAATGGATTAATTTTAAGAAAAGGTGAAGAGGACCAGCACCATGATTCCCCGGTTTGGCTGAGGCTCACAGGAGCTGGATTCCTATCTCTGAGAACAGTCATCTGGTCTTACGAGATTCTGGCAGGCACTCGATGTACCCAAGGGCTCAGGTGGTGGACCGACCAACTTCAGAGGGAGGTGTGCGGCCTTTATCACACTGGGGACAGGACAGACAGAGGGGCAGTCCTGATAAGGAAAATGGGAAAGGGCGAATGAACGGAAAGGAGAGGGAATAGGCTGAAGAAAAAGAAAGGGAAAAAAAGGTAGATTTGTAACACGCGTAACGGACAAAAGATGAAGATTCAGAGTAAGTGAAGAACTCCTACGTGCCAATAAGAAAATGCTAAACAAACAGAAAATGGACAAAAGATGCAAACGCTTCATAGAAGAGGAAATCTGACCTGTCAGGAATCACATGTAAAGATGCTCAACCCCGCCAGGAGGAACATGTGAAACACAAAGCTAAGCCACACATGGGATACTGTTATATTTTCCATCCACTGAATTGGCAAAACAAAAAAAAACTACTATAATATTGGTTAAAATATAGAGCAAATGCTAGTGAAAACATAACTTAATGCATTATCTAGTACAGCTGAGCATATTCACGACCCCATAATCAATCTCACTCTAGGTAAAGTCCAAAGAAATGGTAGGAAACTTGAACAAGAATTTCTTTCTAAGAATTATCTTTACTTAACTTTTATTTATTTATATATTTATGTATTTATGTATGTATGTATGTATGTATGTATTTATTTTAATTTGACCATAGAGGGACAGAGTGAGAGAAAAAGAGAGAGAGGGAAAGCAAGAAAACAAGCCACCAGGCCCGGGACTTGAACGGTGGTCAGCCATGTGGGAGTCCAGTGCCCTTAACCACTATACCACCTTTGGCCCCAAGTAAGAATTTTTTTTTTTTGGAGAGGTTTTTGCTATAGGGCGCATGTGCTCGCCAGACAGACAGAGACAGAGAGACAGAAAGCAAGAAATCATCCTCCAGGGGCGATGGCCACGCTGCAATCCCTTCTCCTCCATTCTCCTCTTGGGATCTTGGGCACGCACGCACACGTGCCCAGCGTGAGTTTTAAGCCACTGGGTTCGGGATGCAAACCGCGGTCGACTATGTGGGAGTCCAGCGACAAAGCCATTACGCTAACTGCTGGTCCCAAGAATGGTTTTAACAGCAAAAGACAAGAACCTGTCAGCAGTAGAATAGATAGCTATATACTCATTCAGTGAAATACTGTATTAGCAGTGAAAAAAAGTATGTTTATAACAAGTTGGACTAATTTTAAAAAGATAATTTCAAATGGAAACAATTTTAAAACATTCAGAATATGCTTCTATTTTTATCAAGTCCAAAAGAGGTAAAATTAAACAATATATATAATGGGAACCAGCAGTTAGCGTAATGGCTATGTCTCTGGACTCCCACGTAGTCGACCGCGGTTCGTGTCCCAGACCCGGTGGCTTAGAACTCACGCCGGGCGCATGTGCGTGCATGCCCAAGATCCTGAGAGGAGAATGGAGGAGAAGGGATTGCGGCGTGACCATCCCCCCTGAGGGGTGATTTCTCGCTTTCTGTCTCTGTGTCTCTCTCTGTCTGTCTGTCTGGTGAGCGCACGTGCCCTATAGTGAAAATCTCTCCAAAAAAAAAAAAAAAACAACAATATATTATTCATGGATACATATCTATGGTAAATTTATACAGAAATGCAAGGGGATATAAACATAAAATTGCCTAACTGCTTCAAAAGAGTTTTTAAAAACTTTATTTAGTATTATTATTTTTAAATTCTTATTATTATTTTAATTTTTGCTATAAGGCATGTGCGCTCCCCAGAGAGAGACAGAAAGTGAGAAAGCAAGCCTCTAGGACCAACTATGGTCAGTCACGTGAGCGTCCAACGCCTCAACCACTACACCGCCTGCTAGCCCTCCAGTTGGTTCTTATTTTTACGGTTCTTCTGTCTAATATTTAAGTTGTATATTACTTTATATTTATGTAGCAAATGACCCAAAACCAAAGAAAAAGGGGACAAAGTGGCACTTTTTATTCTCAGAGATCGTGCCTGCACATAGATCAGATCATGAATTAACAACTTGAGAATTTCGTATGGCTTTTTTCAAAATTTGGCACTAGAGGAGAAAGTAAATGGATAGTTCTCTCTTTTTTATTTTCAGGCAGAAACTATTAATAGAACAGAAATACTAATACCAAGCAAGTAACAAAATACTAGAGATGAAGACCAATTAGGTTCTCCCAAATAAACGAGAACCAAGTACAGCCTCTCTCACATTTCAGCCTCTTAGAACAGACGCTCGTCTTTGCAAGGTTTGCCTCCAGACAAGGAAAGCTGGCGTGAATTCTGAAGGGCTGATAGGAAGCTGGTAGAGAAGCTGGGGCCGAATGATAAGGATTTCAGAGAAGTGATCACAAGCTCGCATTTTACCCGGGCAAGTATTATCTCATCCGTCAAATAATAGCTTCTAGAGGAAGTTAGGCATCGTAAGTTATGCTCTTTGGATGCATCTGAGGACCGCTTGGACTGAACACTCGTGCTATTCTTAATTAAATACTGTGATGTCACAGTCCACTCAGACAACAATAAGGGCCCATGTATTCATCTTAATTCCCGTGACTTTGATGAACTCTTCCTCTACTCTTACACATTTCCCCTACTTGAGCCTACTTTAAATAGAATCCCTTTGAAATTTATTTTTGCTTTTTTACGCTAACAGATAACATTGCACATATTTACTCTGGACACCATGATGTTTTGAAGTATGCGGGGAATGACTAAATGGGGCTAATGAACACGTATTGCCTCACAAAGTTTTCATTTAAAAAAATTTTTGTTTTTATTCACAACAGCCATTTATCAATGAATAAATGAAATAAGGTCTAGCCATACTAAGGTGTTCCAAACACTGACAACCAGCAAATTACTGTTATGTGCAACAACACGGATAACACGAAACTCATCATTTTTTGTGGTGAGAACAGTTTGCATCCACTCTCTCATTTTTTCCAAGTCCAAGATCTAGTAACCGTAGGCACCATGTTGGACAGTAGATCTAAGATGGTGGACTCTCACCTGAACACAAGAAAGTGAAAAATGCAACAACTTACCCAGTTTGGAACCTAGATGGAAACTTCCTTCTGAAAAATTTAGCTGTTCTGTTCCACAATTCCCTTCAAGAAAAATTTTAGCCTGTCTCCAAAGTTAGGTTCCTAACAGTGCTGACTCCATATATTATAAAATGACAACTTAGCTAGCCGGATCCTCAGTCACCACTAGATACCTTTCCAACATAGGGAACACATTCAGGTTGAGTTTTAAAAAATATTTAAGTCAATTACCATAAGGCTCTGGAGACAAAAGACACACGACACTCTTACTGGTAACGGCTCTCTAGCAATGACTAAGGTACTTTTACCAGGTCCGGGGACTTGGCCTGCGCATTATCAGAATGCCTGTCTCCTGGGAACCAGCAATTAGCGTAGTGGCTATGTCACTAGACTCCCACGTCGACCGGGGTTCCCGTCCCGGACCCAGTGGCTTAAAACTCAAGCGGGGCATGTGTGCATGTGTGCCCAAGATCCTGAGAGGAGAATGGAGGAGAAGGGATTGCGTTGTGACCATCCCCCCTGGGGGGTGATTTCTCACTTTCTGTCTCTATGTCTCTCTCTGTCTGGCAAGCACACGCCCTATAGCGAAAACCTCTCCAAAAAAAAAAAAAAACAAAAACAAAAGAATGCCTATCTCCTGAGTGAGTTCTTGCTTTTAGGTTCAGAGAAAAGAAACACCTTAGATAGTATTAATAGTTTTTTTTTTCAGAATTATTTTATTTATTTGTTTATTTATTTATTTAAATTTCCTCACCAGAGGGAGAAGGAACGTGAGATAGGGAGCCACTAAGCAAAGGACTCAAACTGCAGTCAGCCACCTGGGAGTCCAATGCCTTAACCGCCATGCTATCTGCTGGCCCACGTTTTGTTTTTAATTTGCTAGAGTGGCGTCCCCTTGCGGAGGTCCAGATTGTCATGGTGAGAAAGCACCCCCACAGGGGATGGCATGCAGCAATCCTTTCTCCTCCACCTCTACCCTCTTTCGGGGATTTTGGGTGCAGCACATGCGCCCTGCATTTTTCTCAAGCTTCCCAGTGTAGGGCTCTGACAGCACAGTCGGCCATGAGAGTTCCAGCCATCTTAACCACCACGCCGGCCGGATAGTGGTTTTTATATCTTTTTTGGATGGTAGAATAATAAAAGAAAACTAGCGATCGTTCAGTAAGTGCCTACTGCTTTGGAAGCTCATTAACCCTCACAAAATTGCCAAGAGGTGATTTATTTTATTTAGGTGATATCCAGGGTTTGTAAAACAAAACAAAACAAACCACATGGTCTACAAATAAACCATTCTGAAGGCTCAGAAACCTCTCAGCAAAGCAAAGGTTTATATGGTGATATGCTATTATTATTTGTATTGGATACAACACGATCTGAAGACGGTAGCCCCGAATTGCTTTAAAAAGCTGTATCCACTAACGTTTACCATTGAAAACATCCTTAATAACTTAATGGAGTCATGCAAGTCCCTCTGGATGCCCCTCCATCACCGCCTGATGTTAGAGATCTGTGCCCACAGGTGAGCTCGACCCGGGTCTGAATCCGGGTTTGCGCGTCGGGGTCGCGGAGCTTATTCCGCGGTGCTGCGTTTCCTCCTGGGAAGCCAGAGCTGCCGCGCAGAGGCGTGCCGAGGCGGACATGCCCTGGGCACACGGGAGAATGCTGAGAGCAGGGCTGTCACCACTGGGAAGGCCCTTCAGCCCCGACCCCAGCCTTGCTGAGCTTTCCGGGAGAGACGCCCGCGCCTGCTGCGGGGGCGCCAGGACCGGAGGAGCTGTGCGGGCTGCAGACAGCCGGGGACGGCCTGCGCACTCCCCACGCGCGCTCATCCCGGGACGGCGTGCTCCAGGCCCCGCTGCCCGGAGGAGCAGGACAGGGCTGCGGCCCGAGCTGGGCGGAAGCCCGTCCTGGAGGGTTAACTGTCAACGGACGCTGATCCCAGGCCCGGCAGGGCCGCGGTCCTCGCTGCGGTCGGGCAAACACCGCAC
>NW_006207406.1:275125-303686 GCF_000334495.1 Tupaia belangeri chinensis | reverse complement strand
GCCCGCCGCGGGGTGCCACGGCGGGAGCCTCAGCTCCAGCCGCACGGCGACTCCCCCGGGCCCCGCGAGGTCGCCCACGTGACCCTGGAGCGCCCGCCCCGGGAGCGGCTCTGCAGCGCTGCGGGCAGAGGACACCCCGCAGACGGTGACCCTGGCCAGCTGCGCTCTGCCGGCTCTTCCTGACTGGACGTGACAAACGTGATGGCACCTGTTTTTTATTTATTTATTTTATTTTATTTTATTTTTTTGGTGTTTGGTATCAGTGTAGGTACCCAGATTTGAAGTACATCCAGGGACTTCACTCTGAGTATGTACCGGATAAAGTGCTGACAGAAGTTCGGCACGATGCCTGTAATCCATGTATACAGATGTTTATTGCAGTACCCAACACTTATTTTAAAAAAAGACACTCATTGCAGTGAAAGAATGAGAATTGCTACAGTGACCAACAGCACAGGGAAATGGTTAAGAACAGTGCAGACCTGTGAATTACTTTTTAGCTGAGTCGGTATACTCAAAGGGCAGATTCCAAGAGATAATGAATGTTAAAAGCAAAAGCAAAACCCAAGATACTTTGTGTAGCGTCCTGTTTTTTTAAAGAGAGATTTTTGCTATAGTGAGCATGCACTCACCAGAGAGAGAGAGAATTGGAGAAATCTCACCCCCCCCACCACACACACACATGTAAGAGTGATGGCCATGCCACGATCCCTTCTCCTCTCTGGATTTTGGGCATGCACACACATGTGCCTGGTGTGAGTTTTAGGCTGCTGGGTCTGGGATTAGAACCTCAGTAGTCTATGAGGGAGTCCAGTGACATATCCATTATGTCATCTGCTGGTTCCTATAGTGTGCTCTTTAGTGTAAGCAAAAATTACTTGAGATACAAATATGCAGCTGTGTACACAATTTAAAAACAAAACAAAACAATAAAAAGAGGGCCAGCAGGTGGTGTGGTGGTTAAGACCTGGATCCCACATGGAGGATTCTGCCTCTGGACCCTCAGCTTAAAACTCAGGGTGGGGGGTGGGGAGGCAGGAACCAGCAGATGGCATAATGATTATGTGACCTGACTTCCAAGTAGTTAACCGAGGTTGGAGTCTAAGGCCGGGCAACTTAGAACTCACACTGGGTGCATGTGTGTGCATGCCCCAAATCCCAAGAGGGGAATGGAGGAAAAGGGATTGCAGCATGGCATCCCCCCTGGGGGGTGATTTCTTGCTTTCCATCTGTCTCTCTGTCTTTCCGGCATGCCCCCCTATAGCAAAAAACAAACAAACAAACAAACAAACAAACAAAACAAACAAAAAAAACTCTCTTAAAAAAAAAAAAGACACGTCTTCGAGCCATCTACCATAAATCTGATCTTGAACAAGCCAAAGACCTCAGTAGCTACACATGCATACATACACAAGAAGAATGAGAGGAGGGGAAACTTCTGTCATCTCTGCCCGATGTGTTACTGTGGTTACTGCTGTGGTGCTATGAAGTGCTTGGAAAGCTACAGTGAGGGCAGAATAAACTGTTTTGCCCCATGTCTCAGATGTATACAAACAATCGAGGTAGGAGACAGGGGCCCTAAAAATATAGGGTATAGGCCCTAAATGGAATCACAATGGCTAAGTTTTTTTTTTTTAGAATTATTTTATTTAGCTATTTATTTATTTATTTATTTATTTAAATTTGACCAGATAGAGACAGAGAAAGAGAGAGCGGGGGTGGGGGTGTGGGGGGTGGGGTGGTGAGAAAGCTAGCCGCCAGATCCAGGACTCAAACCGCAGTCAGCCATCTGGGAGTCCAGCGCCCCCTAACCACTATGCCCCCTGCTGGCTCCAATAATGGCTAAGTTTGAAGATGGAAACAAAGCTGCTGGGCTGCTTGCTCAGGAGAGACTGCTTCCAGTGGTGGCTCAATGATTGACCTAGGCAGCATGACCTGACTGAAAACAAAGGTTTTTTCCAGGCCCCACCAGGATCTACAAAGAGGGTAAGATAATGATTTTTATGGCCCAAAGCTTCTAGACAAAGAATCTCCTGACCTTTGTACCCACTCTAAAATTAGGAAAATAACACAATCTATCCAGGATGGCCCCTCTCCTCCTCTGTGAGGAGAATGGAGAACACATGCCCAAGACCCATCTGCACTCACCAAAATAAAAACCTCTCGGCCCCGTTCTTTCTGGGCAACCCGTTTTCTTGGACCCGTCCCTTCTTGGGAGATATTTTTCCTTCCTTTTCCTTCGGTAAACTCTCCCCTTTGCTATTCCCACCGTGTTCAGGTCTCTAATTCCTCCTAAGCGAGGGATAAGAGAACCTGAATCTTATTGCAGGTGCAGGACCCTATCACCCCTTAACTCCAGGCTCCTGCGTCACAACTGCGTGTAGGAAATACACACAGAGGCGCGCACATCAGGTAAAAGCAAGAGCCCACAAAGTCCACAGGTCAGAATAAATGTTATGATTCCTGCTCTTATTTTATGTCCCTTCCTACACCCAGTAGAACATTCTAGGCAGCGTGGGCACTGCTCTCTTTACATTCTACCTGCGACTTTCCGAGGGCGCTTCTGCCTCGAGAAGTTCCTCCTTGAACCAGTATATCTGTCTGTCCTTTCCCCATTTGTCCTTTCACCCTATCCTCTCACCGCTTCTAGCTTTTGCCTACTGGCGACACCTAGTGGTACATAGTGGCATGAGTTTTGGTAACTGCCACCTAAAACTCAGGCTTTTTCTCAGTGCTCTTGGCTTCCAGTTAACTTCGTGGAGAAATGGGTACAAATACCCCTTCTCAATTTTGTGAGCCCAGTCCCTCCGCTCTGAGCATCCGTTGTTCCTAGACAAGTTTTTCAGCACCAAACCCTTCCTTTTAGGTTGAAAAACTGCTTTGATCCACACAAAGTCTGTCTTGTGAGCTGATGAAGAAAGGTGTTTGTGAGCTGCTAGTTTCTCTTCAGTGAGGTTTGGGGGATTCCCACTCATCTGCATTTTCTACTCCTACAATCCAGAAAAGGAGAAACGCTTCCCCCTTACTAGCCACTGTGGGATAATGAAAGGGAAGGTGACTTTAAAAACTGCCTATCTGCTGAGGACTCCAGGAGGATGAGTGTCGCCCCGGAATGTATGAGCTCTTTCCACCTGGGTATCCGGCAGGAACAGCGGGGTTCACCAAACACCCGCTCTGCCACCCCACACTTCCCAGGGCCACTTAGAGTTGTTGAGGCTGCGTGACTAGCTTTAGCCGATGGGCTGTGGGTGAAAACGTAGCGTGCAAGTATCACACGTTTCTGCATCTTTGGTGCCGGAGGAAGAGAACGTACTTGGGACACCCCAGGAGAGAGGCAGTGCATAACAAAGCTTGCAGGTGGATGCTTGGACACTCTGCCTGTGTCTTTTTTCTTTGTTTTATAACAACTTCTTTAAATTTCAAATTTACATATAATAGTTGTATATCTTTGTGAGGTAAGGTGTGGTTTTTTAAAACATGTATGCAATATGTACCCATCAAGTCAGGGTAAAGACATATCCACCATCTCCAGCGTTTATCACTACTTGTGAACATTTGCAATCCACTCTTTTCGTTATTTTGAAATATATATTGAATTGTCACCAACTTCCTTTACTGTGAAGTACTACGGTATTCTACAACCCATTCCCCCACCTACATTCACCTCGTATCTGTTAACCCAGTTCTCCCCATCTCCCATACTTTTCCCCTTTCCAACTTTTGGTATCCAACATTACTCTCTACTTTTATACAATCCAGTCTTTTCTAGGTGTTCGCCATAGGATGTGTGTGCTCGCTAGAGAGAGACAGAGCAACAGAGAGAGGGAAAGTGAGAAATCACCTCCCAGAGGGGAATGGCCATACCAAAGTCTCTTCTCCATGTTTCTCTCAGGGTGTGGGGCATGCACGTACATTTACTCAGTGTGGGTTTCAAGCTGTCGGGACTTGAACCCTGGTCAGCCATGTGGGAGTCCAGCACCTCAGGGTCACTTGCCATCCAATCTTTTAGCTTCCACTAATGAGTGGGGAGTATACGATATTTGTCTTTCAATGCCTGACTTATTTCACTCAGCGTTATGATTCAGCTGTGTATCCTTAGTACAACTCTGAAATCATCTTAACATGAGAGTCACTGTGAGTGTTGAAGTCTTTCTAGTGAATTTCTGAATATGCGGGGATCTTGAGATCTCTTGAAAACCCTTCCCACATCTATTTAGTCCAGCATCAATGATGCATTGACTGATTGATAAGTTAATTCTATTTTCTCAAGTGCATTTCAAATCAGTATGATTCTTTCTTCACCTGTTATCACTCTGAAGGTGCTATCATCTTTTACTAGTGTTGGACTTTGAGAGGACCCAATAGCACCTTCATTTCCTGTCTGAGTTTGGAACCAATTGAGAAAGACAGAAAGAGATCAAAATGTAAGTGAGTCTTGTTTAATGATCAAAATCCTGATTGTGTGGCTTACATGTGCGGTCAATGGACTTGCTAATAGTCTTTGAATTCAATTTATATATCCAAACTGCCATCCTCTTGAGAGCTGTCCTCTTAATTGGACAGACCAGATTGTACCCGCTCTGTTGGCATTCAGATCTGTAGAAAGGCAAAGGAAAGGGCTGAGCTGAGCAGACCAGAAGTGAGTGAGAGTTGGAGATGTTAAGAACTGAAACATTTCTTGTGCACTCTTGATTTTTATTTTCCTGGTAGAATTCCAAATCCCGGACCTTAAATAGTTGGTCTCAAGTGGGAGGTTGAGGCGTGTGGCCAGTGAACACAGGGAGTCTGTACCGAACCTGAAGCAAAATACTGGCCATTTGGACCAATCCAGACTTAGTGAATATGCACAGAACTACATTGACCCAGCAAAGGCACCGTCCATGTGCCTCAGGCAATGTGGACCCCAGGGTGCAGGTTGCTACTCCTTGACCTGGAACAATGTTCAGAACATATTCTTTCTGCCAGGTTGGGTCTCAGCAGAGGTAGAGAGACCAAAAGGACCTTGGAGAGCAGGCACAGCTAAGGCAAGGACTAAATTATAGGGAAAATGTCTTAGTATGTCAGCCTTTCACACAGTGCTAGGTAGAGTAAGGTTTGCAGAAATGAAAAGCAGTGCTGTTAGTGCAACTAACGCTCCAGGTCCTCTCACATGCATGGGTCCATTCCAAGATCTTGAGGGTATAAGGGTTGCTAATGTGTTCATATGGTGCTATGGTTTGAATGTGTTCCCCAGAAATTTGTGTGTTGATAATTTTTTCCTATTGTAATAGCATTTAGAGGGTGGAAACTTAATTTGATTATGGTATTAAGAGGTGGAATTTTAGGGAGCGATTAGGGTTAGATGAAGGCATCAGCGTGGGGCTCTCATGACTGAATACTTTATGCAAAGAACACCAAGAGAAACAGATAAATATGCTTGTTCTGTATAGCCTTGTAATGCTCTGCACTGCCTGGGGACTCAGAACCTGGTGGGGCCATGCAGCCAACACAGGCTGAACATAAAGGAGCTGTCTCTCATGCCTAAGCAAGGACTGGGTTGAGAAGAACTGTAAGCAAGGCTGACAGCTACGGGCTGCAGTTTCTAACTGTGTTTTGCTGTACTGGTTTGTACTCAATTTCTCTGTCATGAGCTTTACTGTTATTATGGTACCCCGCAAGGGTAAGATAACATCCTCAGCCTTGCTGCAACTTTACAATAAAGTCAATTAGTGATCCTGAAGGAATGCGGTTCCCTAAGGTGATGGTGATCAGGAAATTGGAGACTCACCACACCTGCCTGTGTTAAACCGAATTAGCATATGCTAGGTTAAGTTAGTACAAGCCAAGTTAGCGTTAGTAGCATATGTAGACTAAATTAGTTTAAGGCTAATTTTACGTAAACACCCCTTGTTAAGGCTGCAGGCCGAGTTAGCTTATGTTAGACCAAGTTAGCACATCCACCACCATGACAGTGATTCAAAGATAGAGCACAAGAATTCACTGATTAACAGACAGGAATTCAGCAGATAAAATACAGGGATCCAGAGGTTAATAGAGGAAGGACAGGCCTGGCTGTCAGCAACAGGATAAACAAACCTGAAGGCACCAGGGGAAAATTACCTATCTTAGCTAGGAGTTCTTATCTAAGCTCAGGCAAGCAACAGATAGTTCCTAACTACAAATAGTTTCTCATCTGTGTGCTGTTAACTATGAAAAACTGCTAATAAAACATCCTGCCTTGTCTCCTGAGCTACAAAACCCTCTCATCCAGAAAGGCCCTATCCGGTAATCAAGATCTAAGAAGAAAATGCACTGGACAGATGGACTCCTTCGCCCTGAAGATTGTGACTAATTACACTTAATCAAACAGAACAGACATCATATTTTATGATTATGGCTCCCATGTTTTGAATATCCCATTTCTTAGAGTAAATCTTTTACTTCCCCCTCACCCCGCCTACTTCTGTAAAACATCCCTCAATAAATACATATGTTTGATAGCCACTGAGGCTGCAGTCTTGAGCTGGCTCTGACTGTAGTCGGCTGAGAACATGCTAAAGAGCATTGAGGTCTCAGTCTGATTCCTTCTCGCCTGCGTTGCCTTCCTGTTTACGAGCCTCAACCCACCCTGGCTAGAGCAGGTCTCCGGCAAGAGCCCCCAACAAGACCCTCACCAGATGCATCCCTTTTCCTTTGGACCTTCAAAACAGTGAGCTAAATAAACCTCTGTTCCTTATAAGTTAGCCAGACTCAGTTCTTTCTGCTGTGAGCAACAGCGAATGACCCAAAATACAGGTCACCATGCACAGGTTGATCATCCCTCATCCAAAAATTTGACATCCAAAGTGCTCTGCCATCTGAAACTCATCAGAAAAATATCTCACTATGCATATGCAAATATTCCCAAATCCAAAGATTTCTGAAAAACTTCTAGTCCTAACCATTTTGGATAAGGGTTACTTAACCTGTACACACACACACACACACACACACACACACACACACATACACACACACACAGGTACTTCAAAAACAGTTCATGGGAAATGAAATGAAAGTATAAGTTTATTTCAGTACGAAATTTTTTCTTGGAATTCATGCATAGTTTTTCATAACATTCATTTTCCAGGGGCTTTTTGAAGAAAGAAAATAAAGAGGAGAAGAATAGTGAAATATGTTTTTGTAAAAGTAGGATAACTCAACTCGAGTGGATCAAGACCACTGTCTCTACCTGTCTTTTTTAATTTTTTTAGGTTTTTGTCATAGGGTATATGCGCTCACTACAGAGAGACGGTGAGATGGAAAGTGAGAAATAATCCCCTGGGGAGATGGCCACACCACAGTCCCTTTTCTGCTCTCCTCTTGAAATATGCATGCACATGTGCCCAGAGTGATTTTCAAGTCACTGGATCTGGGATTTGAACTGTTGTTGGCCATGTAGGAGTCCAGTGCCTTAACCACCTTGCCACATGTTGGCCTCAGGACCATGGCCTCAATCCTTCTGTCACTCAGGCCTTTTTAGGATCTGGTTAAAGGGCAGCTAAGTTGGAAATACATTTAGTTTGGGTTTAGTGGGGGATATATTTGTATGGCTTATAACTTTCATGAATATTCTCACTGCCCACTGTGGAAACTCTCTTTTTATGCCCATATGAATGTGAAGACCCAGTTCTATAAAATGTGGATGTAAGCTATAGTGTCTGGCATGAGGGGTATGTGTGTCCTAGAGGAGAAGTCTCCAGATGGAAAATGGATGGAGCTGGAAACCAGTCGGTGGAAAATTCTATCACTAGACATTTGGTAAAATTCCAAGCATAGGATTCCGTTCCCATTGTGAGTATATATGGATCTGCTCAGCAATAACCACATAAGCTATAGATCACCATATGTCCTTCCTTTTTCTTTTTTTTTTCAATGATAGATTGAGAGAGAGTTATTTTTGACACAGTCTTGCCAAGCCACAATCCTCCTTCCCCAGGATTATAGGCACACACCACCATGCCCAACCTACTTGGGTTGAGCTGGGACCTGAACCCCGGCATTCTGTGCAGCCCCAGTGGTGCCTTACTGCTTGCACCACTGTGGCTGAGCCCATATGTCTTTCTTGCTAGGAATTAGATGAAATAGAATCTATTAGAATGCCTATGTTTAAAGTATATACACTAGTACTAAGACTACAATGAATTATTTTATGCTCCAACCAATTTTAAAAAGATTTATTGTGCTATAGGAAAGACTGAATTATCTTTCTATTCTCTGCATATAAAATATAATCATATAATTACTATCATGTGAAGGGATGACTAAAGAGTAGATATACAAAAATTATATGCAAAAAGTATTACTAGAGATGTGTCTTGCAAATAACTAACAAATATTTGTTATGTCTTTTTGGAGGAAGGGCAGAGGATCTATGCAGTCACTAGAGAGAGACAGAGGGACAGAGAGGAGGAAGAAGAAACCCTCCTTCAATGAGATGTGATCATGTCACAGTCCCTTATCCTTCATTTTTTCATCCCACCAGGATTTTCAGCATGCAAACACCCATGCCTGGCATATTTTTCAAGCTGCCAAGGCTGGGATTCGAACTGGGGCCAGGCACATGGGATCCACCTCTTTTTTTGCTTCCTGTTTAATTTTATAATTTCTTATTTACATTGAATTGTTGTACATCATTACAGCTTAAAATATGTTTTTTCAAACCATGCATACAATGTGTGACAATCAAATCAAGGATATTACAATATATATTGTTTTCAACAAAGAAGCTTAGATTCCTGTGTCTGTAAATGCTCTTTTTCTGAGCCCCTCCTACATACTCTTCCTCTCTCTATACCCCCCATACAGTTTCTGATATCTTCACTTGTCCTCCCTAAAATTGTCTCTTCGAATCTTTCAATTTCTGCCATAGAATAGAGTATACATTGAGTGGGGATATACAATGTCTTTTATAGTCTGGCTTATTTCTCTTAGAATTAATTCTTCTATATTCATTCACTTTGAATCAAATATCTTGCTATTCACTATGGCCAAGTAGCATTCTATAGTGTATACATACCACATATTTTTTCAATCCAGTTATCAGTTTTTAGGCCCCTAAGTTACTTCCATGTCTTAGCAATTGTGAATAATGCTGCAATAAACATGGATGCGCAAGTGTCTTTCTAACTGGGTGTTTTCCTATCCTTTGAGTAAATATCAAGAGCTGGGATTATTGGGTAATATGGTAGTTCTATTTGTAAATTTTTGAGAAACCATCAAATTGTTTTCCACAGTGGTTGTACTAATTTACATTCCTATTAGTAGAGCAGGAGAATTCCCTTTTCACCACAGCCTCGCCAGCACTTGTTGCTGTTTGTTTTTTGATTGTAACCATTCTGAATGGGGTTAAATTATATCTCATTTATTTGCATTTCCCTTACTATAAAAGACATTGAACATTTTTTATATGCTTTTTGGCCATTTGCATGTTTTCTTTAGAGAATTATCTGTTTAGCTCATTAGCCATTTTTTAATTCTTTTTTTTTTCCTTCAGTGAGTTAGCTACTTGAGTACTCTATGTATTTTGGTTATCAATCCCTTATCTGAAGCATAGTTTGTAAATATTTTCTTACATTCTGTGGATTCTCTATTCACTCTAATTATTGTTCCCTTTGCTGTATGGAAGTGTTTTAGCTTGATGTAATCCCACTTGCCTGTTTTTTGGAGGTTATTTTTCTGTGCTTTAGGAGACTTATTTTAAAATTCTTTGTCTACTCCAATGTCTTCAAGAGGTCCAGTGTCATTTATCAGCAGGTGGATTTACAGTTCTTCCAGCACTATTTGCTGGAAAGACTTTTTCTCCACTGATTAGTCTTGTACCCTTTGTCAAAAGTCAGTTAACTGGGGACCAGTAGTTAGAGTAATGGCTATGTCGCTGGACTCCCACGTAGTCGACCGCGGTTCATGTCCTGGACCTGGTGGCTTAAAACTCACGCTGGGCCCGTGTGCATTCGTGCCCAAGATCCCGAGAGGAGAACGGAGGAGGAGGGATTGCAGTGTGGCCATCCCCCATGAAGGGTGATTTCTCGCTTGCTGTCTCTCTGTCTCTCTCTGTCTGTCTGGTGAGCGCACGCGCCCTATAGCGAAAACCTCTCAAAAAAAAGAAAATCAGTTAGTTATGTGTTTGAGGGTTTATTTCTGGGTTCTCTATTCTATTACATTGGTCTATGTATCTGTTTTTGTGTCAGTACCATGGTGTTTTGATGATTAGTTTGTAATACGTTGTGAGATTGAGTAGTGAAATGTCTTTTACTTTATTCTTTGTGCATAGTATTGCCTTGATAATATAGAGTCTTTTATGATTCCAGAAAAACTTTATGATGATTCTTTTCTATTTCTGTGATGAACCTAGCTAGTAATTTGATCAGAATCAAGTTGAGTTTGTAAATTAATTTGTGTCGATTGATGTTTAATTATACAGATTTTTCCAATCCAAGAACAAGGGATGTCTTTTCAATTTTTGACATCATATTCTATTTCTTTCTAAAGTTCTTTTTGTTTTGTTTTGTTTTTGTTTTTGTTTTTGTTTTCTTTTGTTTTCTTTTTCGTTTTCCTTGTAGAAGTCTTTTACCTCTTTGAAGATCCACCTCTTTTGGCCACTGTGTCACAGGGCTGGCTTTGTTATGTCATTAAAAAAAGTCTGTACCTTTGTAATTATTTCTTTTTTCTAAATACTCACTTTCATAACTACTTTTAAATTTATGCTTTTATATTCTTTTTCTTAAAGAGAGCCCCTCCCCATATTGTCATTTGAATCTACTTCCAGATGCATTTAAATTACAAGGTGGCTCTGCATGTGCTATAGAGCACTAATGAGGGTTTAATTGGATATTCTTCATTACAGATGTGGGTAGGCAGGACCAGCTGGGCTGCTCCAAATTCCACTCTGCATTCTGGGCCAGAGAGGAAACTTCGGAAGACTGAACCATGTTGTACTGCAAATGGAGTCAGGATAGTTTGGTCTGGTTCCCTCACCTCCTATCTTATCATATTTGAAGGTCTCAGGATAAACATGTTATTAGTTGTAATGCACTTGTATGCTTGTTATATAATTATGGCTTTGCTATTTTATGCCATCAAATGTAATGTCTGTGTGTGTGTGTGTGTGTGTGTGTGTGTGTGTGTGTGAGACAGTTTGGTTTTGGCAACAAGCCGCAGTTGTTCTACAGCCCCTTTAAGAGAGAGGAACACTTGGTCAGCTGGCCCTGCTTATCTATACCTGCTCTGCCCTGCTAGCTAGTCCTGTTTAGCTTGGCTTTGGTTTGGCTCACCTCACCTCCGTGCCGTAAGCTCCAAGAGGGAGGAAGTCACTTTGTGAGCCTTCTCCTTGCACATTATAAGCTCCAAGAGTAAGGAAGCACCTTGTGAGTGCTACTAGAACTTTGCAAGCTCACCTTGAACTCAGCAATAAACAACATGACATCAGTGCCTTGGGTCTTTTTCCAACTCACTGCACTCTGTTCAATCCACCCTTTGGAGGAAGAAAGACATGTATTTCACAAAACACTTGTATTCGTGTAGTATGTCCACGTGTTCAAAGTCTCTCTACACCATCCCATGGAGTTTAGATGGTGCTAGGGAAAGTGTACTTCAAGGCAAATTTTAGCCAATGTCACTCAAATCAGCCACAGAGGCACAAGACTGAAAATAAGTGCTCCCAAGGTCAATTAAGTACAAAGGCTCAGATTGAAAATGTCAATGAAGATCATTTTAATTGATATAAAAAGAAAAACACCTGGCGATTGGGGCATCCACATTTACAAACTTGTAGCTTGCAATAAGGCAGACTGAGTCCATTGCCTCTGTCTGAGATACATACATCAATGATTGCTTCCTTTCCCCCCAGATTTGTTGAACAGGATGCTCATATTAACCTCTTATGAGAAGATTACTCCCAAATAACTTTATCTTCAGAAGTCATAGATTTGGACTATCTCCACTGATTCACTGACAGCCATCCTAAGGAAGTAGAGACCAGGATTCTCTTCTTTCAGATTCTAAGCCTATGCTAGAGTCTTTGGCAACATCATATACTGGTTCTGGATATATATTTATCTTTGTTAGGCAAATTTCTCTAGGGTTAGCAAGCAGTTTGTTTCCTAACTTCGGTAGGTAGGTAAGAGACCAGTGCTGCCATAATGTTCTGATTCCAACTAACATTTTTGAACTCAAGAAGCTGGATCCCACATGGGTAACTAGTTCAAATCCCAGATTAGTGTTTGAAAAACACTCCAAGTGTGTGCACATGACTGCCCAAAGCCCACCAGGGTAGAAAAATGAAGGAAAGGGAATTGAGGCATGACTGTCCTATGTGGGCACAGTCTTCCTCTCTCTGTCTCTCCAATTCTCTCTGGTGAGCACATGTGCCCTCTGGCAATTAAAAAGAGAAAGAAAGTGATAATTGAAAAAAAAAAAATAGAGCCCCGGAGGCTCCAGAGGAATGACCTATTCTATTCTAGGAAGAAATAGACTGTAGCTGCAGCTGCTAAAATGTCCCTGGCTCAGGATTCAAGATGCTCCCTCTTAACCCCAGTGGAGATTGCACTGAATCAGAAATTGGAAATGGCTTTAACTATTTCATACATAAGCAGGAATTTTTCTTTGCTTTTAATACAGGGTCTTATTATTTCTTGAGCCTCCTACCTCAGCCTCCCAAGTAGCCAGGACTGCAGGGCCCAACAGCATTCTTTGAATCTTAGGGTGAGCTGAGATTCAAACTGGGCCTCTCCTGTGACCTCAACCTGTCCAGCAGCAGTGTCAATGAGCTGTGGTACTGCCACTGGATCAAGGGCAGAGAATTTTAATTTTTGAACTCTGATTTTTGGATTTCAATCGGATTTCCAATGTCTTTAGGCTTTACTTTGCAGAAGGATTTAACCTCTTAACTTTAATTTCTCCCTAGACATTGGTTTAGAACCCAAATATGGAGAAGTTTTTGTGTTTGGGTTGTTTGTTTTTAATTGTGCCCCTCCAACCCTAACAGGAGTGTTAGACTAATTGAAGGTCCCCACAAAACCCAAGGGGAAGGGATGTTTGTATTGAACACTGCTGAGGCCGGTGCTTCTGGCATGAGTATGCTGCCCTGACGTTGATGATTGTTCAGTGTCTACATGGCCCCATCTCTTGTGGGACACATATTACATCCTGAACACAGTGACTGAATTTATTCCTTCTTGTAATGGAATTGCTTAGGTTTATACAACTTATTTCCTGTGGATGACTGCCTGGAATTTCTCAAATTTGTTCCTCCTGGGGTATCTCCCAGACACAGTCCTGAGTCTGCTATTGATGCTTCTCTATAAATCTGGTTCTCTCAGATCTCAGGGTAAACACCTCTGCAACATGGTCTTCAAGACACTGCTTCTGCCCAGGTCCTAAATGTCCTGAGGCGTGCATGGTGGAATATGTCTTCAGGACTTCAGCCTCCTCTGTTCTGCCCCTATTCCTTCTTGGAAGGCTCAGCTGAGTTTCTGACAGCCCAACTTGCTTCCTAAACTGATTCCTTCTTATCTCTACCAAATGTACATTTTGTCAGAGCCCAGTGCCTTCCTTCTTTCCTTTTACTTTCTTCTTCCTTTCTAGCTTAGACTTTTCTTTTTCCTTATTTATTTATTTATTTTTAATCTTGGTCTCCTCCCTGCCAAATGTCTCAAGACATCAAAATTTCTCTAGTTGGATGATCACGACAGGAGATGGCCTTCCGCTAGAGACTATCTAAGCCAGAACTGCGCTTGCTCTCGTGTTGTCCAGCCCAGCTCTCCTTTCACATATGCTGCCTTGGCGTGACTTCCTAGAACCTAAACTCGGCATATTCCTCTTGCCTGTTCCCTGGGGATGCATGTATCACCAATATCGGCAACAACAATAATTGCATCACTTTTGAACTCACCTGAAAACTCAGAGTACTTTCTCCGGATTGTTCTAGTCTTTCCTTTCATTAAATCTGTCCAAATTTTTTTTTTTTTTTTTTTTTTGAAATGCCAAAGATCATTTTATTTCTTTGTCTATTCTTAGAACTGTCCATTTGAAGGCAATCGGGTATAAAATAAATGGATCCTTAGTTGTGCCATGTGTCCCCAAGCCAGTTGTGTATTTTGATATCTTCCATTTGCCCAGCCATCAACAGGACATGGGCATTTACTAGTACAACCTGTTGGTGCTCAATGTCAAATAATACTGTAGTTGATAATGGGCATTTTACTAAATATAAGTTTACATTTTAAGTATTTGGGAGAATTAATTTGTTAAGTTAAATCTGTCCAAATTTCTATAATCACTTGTCATATCTGCCCATGACCTATAAAGGGGTAGTTTTAATATAAATCAGCCAGGAAGATAGAGTGGCAATGTCCATAGGCTGAGGGCCCGTGTGTGTGTGTGTGTGTGTGTGTGTGTGTGTTTAGGAGGTATGAACAATTCCCAAAGAAGGGGTTTGTGTAAAGATGGTAGAGGCTTTGAAAAGGGCTGGCTTAGTCACCTTGTGCATTGACAAATTAAAAGCCTTGAGAGATACTGCTGTTAAGAGAGCTGGGTGAGAAGAGGACTAAGAAGGTACCATAAGGAAATAGTCAGAAAAATCGAGAATGTGGGATATCTCCAAGACAACAGGCTTGATTGGTTTAAAAACACAGGATTATTTTTTAAAAGGTCAAGAAAACTGTTCTAGAATAACAGAGACAAGAGACAAAATCCAATGCAATCTACAAGTTATAATTAGATATTAGTCAAAAGAAGAACTATCTTTAATATACCTTGGATAGATATCAAGGTATATTGGTAGCAAAGGGAAAATTTTAATCGGGACTGGGTTTGAGATGATATTAGGAAAAATTTTTGCTAAATTTTTTGTGGTTATGTAAGAATGTCTTCAGAGATGTCTAGTCAAGTAGTTAGAGGTGAAGAGCGATGGTATCATGAGGTCTACAATGGATTTTCGAGTTATTCATCACCACTAACTGTATATATGTGTATATATAAAAGCAAGTATGGCAAAATGTTAACTGTTGACTTTTACTGATGAATATGTGGGTGTTCTTTTGTATTATTCTTTCAGTGTTTCTGTATATTTTATAATACAAAATTTTAAAAAGAGAGAAACCTATTTAACCTTGTGTTCCAAACATTTAACTAGAAAATTAATTTTTCCCTTGTAATAACATTAAAACTGAAGCATTTGCTTTTACACAATACATTTTGGGACATGCTTGCCTGGGGAAAGCTCTTAGTAGCTACATTACAAAATTATACAATATCAATAAATAATAATGTTCAGTGAAAAATCAAAATATCTTGCAAAATGCACTTTACTTATTTATTTGAAAATTGTTGTGGTGGTAATAAGGTACATGAGCTCACCAGAGAGACAGAGAAAGAAAGACCGACAGAAAGCGAGAAATCGCCCCCTGAGAGGGGGCCATACCACAACCCCTCTCCTCTTTTCTCCCCTCGGGATTTTGGGCGCACATGCAAATGTGCCTGGCATGAGTTTCAAGCCTCCACGTCCGGGACTCAAACCATGGTTGGCCCCATGGGAGTCCAACACCTTAACCATCCCACTCTCTGCCGGCCCTCAAAATGCACTTAAAAACCCATTCCATGAGGTAAGGAAGTGCAGATCTGGTACTCTCAACACGGTGGAATAATCGGAGAACTGAAGGTTGAAGCTCCTGGAGTGATTCCTGAATGCCTTGCATGCATTACCCAGATCCTTTGTCTTCATATAACCTCAAGGATGAAGATTCTTCAATCATCTGTGCACTTTCATTCTTAATGAAGTGGATGAAATAAGTGATTATAGAGCACTATCAGGAAGAGACATACACAAACATTTGCAGGCCTAAGGGACTCACAGTTTACAAGCTAAGGTTAATGAAATTGCTATTTATAATTCTAATCTGAATTCATAGCATACACATGTATCAGGTTATTTCCTAAAGTGGAGATTTGGGAAGCACTGTTGACTTTTATTTCATCCATTTCCCGTTCTGCTAAAAGAAACTCGATTTTCACTCAGGGAACTACCCGTCACCACTTTCCTTCCACGAGTCCAGCTGGGCCACACACTCTGTTCTTGTTCTCAACTCCATCCTTAAAAGACTGTACACGTAATCCAGAGTTGACTGTGTACCCTGTTCAGAGGAGTCATTCTTGGAATTTTTGCTGATATGTATGACGAGGTACTAAGCTCACGTCCTTTTCAATATGCACATTAAACTAGTATTCACTACTTTTGGAAGCCCCTTGTCATCATGGGTGAAAAGGCTGTTTGAGAATGAAGCCAACCCAGAGAAAAAGAAGCTGAGAAATGGAGAGATACTTTCCTGGTGACGTATTTTATGCAACTGGGTCCAGCCCTGAAGCTGTTTTATGTTCTGGGACTCTTAGTTTCAAGGACCTATAAACTCCCTTTTGGTTTAAGCCAGTTTGACTGTTTTTTTTTTTTTTAAGAATTATTTAATTTTTTATTTATCATTATTATTTTTTTTCAGTTTGCCACAGGGAACATGCACTCACTCTGAGAGAGACAGAGAGATAGAGAGAAAGATAAAGGGAGAAAGCAAGCCACCAGGTCTGGGACTTGAAGTGTGTTTAGCCATGTGGGAGTTCAGAGCCCTAACCACCACATCACCTGCTGGTCCCAAGATTTCTGTTTTATACAGTTAGACCAGTGCTGAATCATGAAGGGAAGAGGACAGAAAATTCTCCTCTACTTTTTCCTCAGAAAGTCACCAAATTTGGAATAAAATTTTCAATTTCAAAATGAAATTTTAATGTATTGATATCAATATTTTTTTTTCTTTTGGAGAGATTTTCACTGTAGGGCGCGTGCGCTCGCCAGACAGACAGAGAGAGACATAGAGACAGAAAGCGAGAAATCACCCCCCAGGGGGGATGGTCACGCCGCAATCCCTTCTCCTCCATTCTCCTCTCGGGATCTTGGGCACGCACGCACACGCGCCCGGCGTGAGTTTTAAGCCACCGGGTCCGGGACACGAACCGCGGTCAACTACGTGGGAGTCCAGCGACATAGCCATTACGCTAACTGCTGGTTCCCTTGATATCAATATTTTGGGGGACTTAAAAAATTGGTTCTTCAAAATAGGTAAAATAGTAGTGATGGTAATAGTAAAATTTATTCATTTATTTATTTTTAAGAATTTGCTATAGGGTGCATGCACTCACTAGAGCGGGAGAGAGAGAGGGGCAGTAAGAAAGCACTCTCAGGTGGGATGGCCACACCACAATCCCTTCTCCTCCATCTTCCTCTCAGGAGTTTGGGCACATATGCACACAAGCCCAGTGTGTTTGTCAAGCTACTGGTCTGGGACTCAGACCTGAGGTGGCCTTCCTATAAGAAATGAGATAATAAAGGGAACCTTGTGCATCCCTACAGTCATTGAATGCCTATAAAGGAAACAGTAATTTGATCTGGATGAAACAAAAAGGAAATTCAATATTTCATATAAAAAGAGCTGAGGTTGGATGGCTTGGACTTTGGTTAATTCAACTGCTAAGCTACTTGGTTGAAGACTCAAGTTTTTTTATTTTTCCACTCTTCCAAACTCAAGGCATTGGGTTTCTCTTATGGATACTTGCTGCATGATGACTGAGAGAGCTTTAGCTCACATTCAGAAACTACAGCATCTACAGGAAGAAGAAATGTTGCCTTTCTTGTTATTTCCTCCTTAAGATTAGAAAACTTTTACCCAAAACTCCCAGGAGAGCTTACTTTTAGTTAGTCTTTAAAGTTCTTTTTCAACCAGGATGCCTAGTTGCTTAACTCTGGTGATGTTCGGATGTTCATCTGTATGAACGGTCTTTCTCGGAGTCCTGTAGTTTAGACCGCACGTGGTGGCCTGGTTAAAATCTAACTCCAAGGGGAGTGTGATAGTGGGTAGGATGCATGGAGGAGACTTAGAGTAGGAACGGCTCATATGATCTAGACTCCAAGTATGTGGATCTGGTTTCTTCTCTAGTCATTACTATTTGGGCAATACCTGGAAAAGAGGGCACTTTCAGGGTCATCCTCTGTATTTTCCTTTATTGTACGGTATGAATGGTATGTCCTACTCTAGCAAGAGCCTACATCTTGGTAACATTCAGGGGCCTCCTGGTCTGGAAGATAACTGGAAGACAACTGGATTGCTGCATCTAGAGGAATGTGGACTCCTGGGCTAAGTGCTGGCAAAATGGCCATTCTAAAGGACACTTCAAATTTCTTAACCAACAAACACCTCTAGGTGGGAACCAAGTTACCTAGATCTACTTTCAACTTTCAGATTTAGTTCAAATCAGAGGAAGTTTATTATTTATATTGTAGAAGAGAATAATTTCAGCATGAATTGGGTTTAACTAGATATTCCACAAAATCTAGGAACAAATCAGTCTAATCAGGTATCAAATGAACTTACTAAGTTGTATTTTCAAACCCAGCTTAAGAATTCTCCCAATTTCTAGCTGGGGCCAGATGGTGGTGGAGCAGTAAAACACGATGCTCTGTGGAGCTGACTCACACAGGAAGGTTCTAGATCTGAGTCCGGAAACCTACCTCAGCGCATCAGGTACATGTGTGCCCACGATCTGGGCCTGAAACTGGATCATGACATGAGAGCCCTGTAGGAGTGCTTTCTCTTTCTCTTGCTCATGAAGAAATATATAAATGTACTTAAAAAAATTATAGTTGCAAATCAGCTGAAAACAACTATTAGATTGTAAAAATCAATCTCTGTAAAAATTTAAAATTTTTAAAATTTTATAGTTACAAATCAGCTGAAAACAACTATTAAATTGTAAAAATCAATCTCTGTAACACTTTTGCAATCACTGAGATGTTTTAGTCTTATCTTCCCACCAAGCGTTTTCCCTTCTTTTTTTCCTGGATGACCTCATTTTTTTCATCTCCCTCTCTCCATTCAGTTTATATGCTTAGTTCTACCATGCCAATCTTGGTGGTTTCATTTCCCTTGAAAGGATGGTTGTACATACAGAGATATATGACCTAGTTCTGGTCAATGAGCCATGCAGGAGAGTTTTCTGAGACTTCTGAGAAATGTTTCTTCAGTTTTTAAAAACGATTATTTATTTATTTAATTCCATTTTGTTATTATTGTTTTTTAATTTGACTAGAGAGAGACAGAGACAGAGAGAGACAGAGACAGAGAGAGAGAAAGAGGGAGAGAGAAAGGGAAAGTGAGAAAGCAAGCCACCAGGTCTGAGACTCAAACCACAGTCGACCATGTTGTAGTCCAGCGCCCTTAACCACTGCTGCCACTTGTTTCTTCATTTTTTAAGAAGCAAAAAGAGAACATCTTCTTATTCAGGACATTGTTTATTTTTAAATGTGATGTCTGGAACTGCAGCAGCCATTTTGTGACCTTATGGGGAACTGGCCCAAGAGTCAAGTCCACTGCTCAAGAAGGCAGAATAGAATATGGCACGATCTGAATCACTGTTATCAGTTAGGGTTCTTCAGAGAAACAGAACCAATGTCATATAATAGATGATAAATAGATGGATGGACGAATAAAAAGAAATTCGTGATGGGAATTGGTACATGTGATCATAGATTCTGAGAAGTGCCATCATATGGAGTCTGCAAGTTGGAGAACCAGGGAAACTGGTGATGGAATTCAGTCTGACTCCTGAGTTTGGGGCCTAAGAACTAGGCAGAGGTGGTGGAGGTGGGTGCTGATGGTGTAAGTCTTAGTGTCTGAAGGCCCAAGACAGGAACTCTGCTATCCAAGATGTCCCAGGTTGAGGACCTGGCTTTTTGCCTATCCTGGCCCTCAACAAATGAATGTTGCTTGACAGCATTGGTGAGTGGGGGGTCTTCCTTCCTCAGCCTACGGACTCAAAGGTTAATCTCTTCCCGAAACCCCCTCGCAGGCACACCCAGAGGTACCGTAGTTTCTTCTTAACTGTGGCTTCACTTCCCACAGTTTCGGCTACTCACCGTCAACCAAGATCCAAAAATACTAAATGAAAACTCAGAAATTAATATTTCATAAGTTTTTAAAATTACTTAGCAACCTGAGTATATATTTTGACTAAATCAGTCTTAATCTAGGTCTGATTTAAATAATAAGAATGATTTTGTTCATTAGATATATTCCCATGAAGGGATTTGAAGAATAGAAAATTTCTAGCTTTGAAGTTTTTATAAAAGCAAAAAATTAATGGAAGGATATAAAATGTTCACTTATGTGAACATTTGAAAGAAGAGGTAAAATTGGGAATAACTACTTAAATTTACTCTTTGGTTTACTTTTCTCTGTGTTATACATAACCTGTAAACATTAAAGATAATATGTGTAACATTGGAGTGCAGTGGCTAGGGGCTCTGGACTCCCACATGGCTGACCTTGTTTCAAGTCCCAGACCTGGCATCTTGCTTTCTCAGTTTCCCTTCCTCTCTCTCTCACTCTGTCCCTCTCTGGTCAAATTTAAATAAATAAATAAATAAATAAATAAATAAATAAATAAATTACACAGCGACAGAAAGCGAGAAATCATCCCCCGGGGGGATGGCCATTCTCCTCCATTCTCCTCTCGGGATCTATCTTGGGCACGCACGCACAGGCGCCAGGCATGAGTTTAAGCCACCGGGTCCAGGACTCGAACCGTGTTCGACTACATGGGAGTCCAGCGACATAGCCATTACACTAACTGCCAGTCCCTAAAATAATTATTTTTTAAAAATATGCACACAGTGACTAGAATAGTGTGGCACATATTAAATGCTCACTAAAAGTACATATTATTATTTTTACTCCAAAATTTCTTTTTCCAGCAGTCCAAGGATTAGCTCATGTGACACAGTGTCCCTCAGAGTTCTTGTTACCTCTCTTGCTAATATAATCCAGAGAGTTGGGGAGAGGGAATGGGGTTTTCTTTGAATAAAAACCATGAAGACTGCTAAGGTAGAAGGAGCCTCTTATGTGCTGACTAATCAGGGCAGTGGTAAGCTGATCTGTATAATATCAGTTGAAATGTCCATTTTTATTCAATAAAATATAGATTGGCTTTTCAAAGAATAAAAATAATTTATTTATATGTTTATATGCTTTTTAATTCTCAGAAGGTATGTACACTCCAGAGACACAGAGAGAAAGAGAGAAGGAGGGGAGAGTCCTGCTTCAGAGGTGCATGGTCATGCCGCAATCCCATCTCCTCCATTTCTCCATCCTGTTGGGTTTTGGGATATGCACACATGTCTGGCATATTTTTCAAACCGCTGGGACTGGGATTTGAACTGCCATTGGAAATATGGGGTCTGGAATTTTTTTAGCCTCTAGGCTATAGAGTCAGCCAATAAAAACATTTTAAAGTTTTAAATTGCTCACCATTCTGAATGATGTGATGAAATCTCATCCCACCCCCTCCAGTACACGTATTGTCTCTTTGTCCAGCATACCCACACTCTTCAAAAAGTTTGTAGAAAAATGGAATTAACAATATGAGTTTGCTGGGGTCAGCAGGTGGCATGGTGGTTGGGGCAGTGGACTCTCACAGGGTCAACTACAGTTCGAGTCCCGGGTCTGAGGGTTTGCTTTTCCACTTTCCCATTTTCTCTCTCTTTCTCTGGTGAGTGCATGTGCCCTTTACAAGTAAAAGAATAATGATAATAATAAATAAAATTAAAACGAGTAATTCTTTAAAAAGTATGAGTTTACTGGGACCAGCAGTTGTAATGGCTATGTCACTGGACTCCCATGTAGTCGACCACGGTTCCAGTCCCAGACCTAGTAGCTTAAGCTCACAGTGGGTGCGTGTGCGTGCATGCCCAAGATCCTGAGAGGAGAATGGAGGAGAAGGGATTGCGGAGTGGCCATTCCCTCTGGAGGGCGATTTCTCACTTTCTGTCTGTCTGTCTTTCTGGCAAGCAAGTGCACATGCCCTATTGCAAAACAAACAAACAAAGAAACACACAAAAAACCCAAAAACTCTCAAAAAAAGAAATATGAATTTATTTTGGTGCAAAAATTTTGAAATCGTGTATAGTTTTTTAATAATAACTTTCCATGAACTTTCTAAAGACCCTTTGTATATGCCACCCACCTGTTAGTCACTTGGCGGCTGTCTTGGTTATTAGATCTACTGTCCCAGGATTGTAGTGCTTATGGTTCAAGTAATCCTTATTTTACATAATACTTTACTACTAATAACTTAATTATTAATTACTGTTGTTAATCTTCAAGTATGCATGATTTATAGAGTAAACTTTATCATAGATACTATGTGTAAGAAAAAAACATGGTACATGCTCTTCAGCTTGTGATTGGGTTACATCCAGATAAACCCATTGTAAATTGAAAATATCATTAATAGACAATGCATTTAATACACCTAAATCACCAAATATCATAGCTTTAGTCTATCCTACCTTAAATGTGCTCAGAACATTTCTATTAACCTACATTTGGGTAAAATGATAAAATACAAAGCCTATTTTATAATAAGATATTAAATATCGCATGTAATTTATCACATGCTGAAAATGAAAAGCAGAATGGTTACATGAGTACTCTAAGTACTGTTTCTACTGAATGTGCATCACTTTTGTGCCAGTTTCAGGTTGATAAATCGTAAGTTGAACAATTGCTTAATCAGGCTCCATCTGTGTATATAGGGTTAGGTACTCTCTGTAGTTTCCGGTATTTACTAGGGTACTTGGAACATAGTCCCTGTGGATAAGGACAGACTCCTGCAATGTTTCACCAGCTATCTGGGCATCCTTTAAGCCAGTCTAGGTGACACATAAAACTAACCATTACAGCTTTCATTTATAAAGTTGAACTACTCAGACAACTCCGGAGTGGCCCCACCACTGGACTTCTTCCTATGTGAGATAATAAATTTAAGCCAGCTGAATCAGCTCTTCTGATAGGGTGCTTTCAACTGCAGATAAAAGGAAATCTGTCTCAGTGGGCTTAAATTCATTCTCTCAATCGAGAACATTCTAAGTGGTACAACATTATTAGTCATATTTCGAGGACTCTGAACTTCTGCTTTGATTCTTGCTTGTTAGCATGCTCGCTGTTGCAATGAATTGACCCTTCATGGCATCACTGAGATGACGTTTCCAAAATTCAGATTTGATCATATTATAGCCCAAATCAAATTCCTCAAACTCCCTTTGCTTGTTTTCTTTCTTTGTTAAGAATTTTTAAAAATTAATGAATTTATTGTCATTCACTGAACATCAATACAGTATACAAAATGAGATTTTCCATCCAGTATACATTGTATATTGGCTCAATCAAGGATATTACCATACATGTTATCATCAACAAATAATTTTCTATTTCTTGTTTCGTATATTTTTTGCTATCCCTCCACCCCCTTGATTCCCTACCTTCACCCTTTGCCAACTTCCCTCCTTCTCCCACACTGTCTGGTATGTACAATTGTTTTCCATGTCTTTTTTTTCCCCACATTTTATTGATTCACTAAAGATCTTAATTAATTTAAAGGCTTTTGAAAGCAAACACAGCTGATATATACATATTTATGAAAGCATGTCTGACTTTAGGCGTAAACCTCAGTGAATAAAGTGAACGTACTAGAAAGTAGCACCTCACTGGGGCGATACAGCTTACTGTAGTCATTAAAGAGGTATTAATAGGTATTTTTAATGCATTTTTTAATTTCAAAAATTAGTTTTAGTTTTAATAGATCAAAATAAAAAATATTTTAAGAGAAATTTGCTTAAAACTTAAAGCCAGGAAAAAGGTTAGGATTCAGTTCAAATAGTAGGTAAATGAATCTATCAACAGTTCAAAAGAAGACAAAAATCCTTAAATATGGAAATCAAAGCATTGAAGAAAATCAGTAATGTTTTAGTCTAAAGTAAAAAAAAAAAAATTTTAGTAGTTCAGACTCACATAATTAATCTCTCTTCTATTGAATTTGCAGTTACTGTGGTCTGATCTTTCCATTTAAACTCTGGAAGTTAACATTCAACTCTGGACTTGTCCCTACCATTAGGCTGGCCATTCTCTTGGCTGTTTCTTCTACTGTTATTTCTGTGTGTCCGACTTTAGTTTTCCTGCTATAGCGCTCCCTTCAGCACTTCTTGGGAAGCTGGTCTGGTGTTGGTAAATTCCTTCAGGTTTTGTTTATCTGAGAATGTTTTTGTCTTTTTTTCCCTTATGAAAGATAATCTTGCTGGGTATAGTGTTCTTGGTTGAAATTGTTTTTCACTGAACACTTTGAATATATTTTTCCCATTCTTTCCTTGCTTGCATTATTTCCGATGAGAGGTCCAATGCCAGCCTGATGGGATATCCTTTGAAAGTAACTTGACATGGGACCAGCAGTTAGTGTAATGGCTATGTCGCTGGACTCCCATGTAGTCAACTGCGTTTTGAGGCCCAGACCTGGCGGCTTAAACTCATGCCAGTCGCGTGTGCTTGCATGCCCAAGATCCCGAGAGGAGAATGGAGGAGAAGGGATTGTGGCCTGGCCATTCCCCCTGGGAGGTGATTTCTCGCTTTCTGTCTCTCTCTCTTTCTGGCAAGCACACACGCCCTATAGCGAAAACCTCTCCGAAAAAGAGAAAAAAAAAAAAAAAAAGTAACTTGACGTTTCTTTCTTGCCAATTTTAGTATCTTGTCTCTGTCTTCGGTTTTGATCAATCTGGCTACCATGTGTCTTGGAGAAGATCTTCTTGGTTTGATTCCATGTGGAGTCTTTTGTATTTCTTTGGTCTGGGTATTTGAGTGCCTCTCTAGGTTTGGAAATTTTACTTCCAGGATTTCATGGAGTAGATAATCATGACCTTATTAGTTTCTTCAGCTTCTGGGATACTGATGATCTGGATGTTTGGGCATTTAATGGTATCTAGTATTGCTTGTACGTTATTCTCATGTTTTTTGTGTTATTTTCTCAGTTTTTTTTTTTTTTTTTTTGGTGAATTTCTCTAGGTCAGACAATTTACCTTCTACATCTGAGATTCGATCTTGCATGATCTAATCTGCTTTTGATATTTTCATCAGAAGTTTTGATTTCCTGTATTACGGCCTTCATCTCTAACAATTGCATTTGGTTCTTTTTTATGATGTGTATCTCCTCTTTCAGATCATACAAGAACTTCCTCACCTCCTGGAACTCCGTGTCTCATTTCTCCTGTATCTTCTGGAGTTCATTGTCTCTCTTCTCTTGCATCTCTGTTAGCTTTGTCACTATGAATATTTTAAATTCTTTATCTATCTGGCATTTCCATGAGTTCCCTTATATTCTTTGTGGAGTAAGAGAAGTTATTATTTTCCATTAGAGGAGAGATATTGTCTTGGTTTCCCGTATTTCTTGTACCTCTGTGGTGGTTTCTGGTCATCTGGCAGATTATACATTTTTGTTTTTGCTTTTTTATTTGATTTTTTGGAGTTAAATCTGAACATTCAGAGGAATGAGGAAGGAGGTGACCTGTAGTCTGTAAACAGTACCATTTTTTCTCCTTTTGCACAGTTGATTCAAGGAAAATTGAGGATTAGCCTGACCCTAAAAACATTCAAATATTTGGCTACTGAGTACCTAGACCTGTCTAGGAAATCAGTGTGTGGAGGCTGAGCAGAAAAGTGAGAAAGGTAAAAAGAAAAGGAAAAGAAATGGAAAAAAAAAAAAGAAGAAGAGAAAAAAGAGTCAAAAACAATAAGAAAAAGAGAGACAAATTTTTTTGCCAAAAAATGAAGGGGGCCATTCAGAACTCAAATATAGATGGCTGCTGATTGGCTTATCCTAGGGGGGCAGGGGCAAAGGTAAGAAATACAAAGACAAAAAGCAGCAAAGAGCGATGTTTAAAAATTAAAAAAAAGATTAAAATGTGTATAGTTGGAAAGAGCGAGAGAATAAGTGGGGTGCTCTAACCTGGCTCCTGGCTAGACTGGGGAGCAGGAGGGTGAAGTCTGGATAGAGAATCTTCGGTGGCCGAAATCCAAACTCTCTTTGCGTTCTTGGCCTGATAAACAGCTTTTTCACTGGATGCAGGCTGGATCACTCCAGTCACATAGTCCATCATATAAGGCCCCACGGGCACCCTAATGTCAGACATTGAGACTATTGTCATTCCTGGACCATAGGTTTGGTCTCCCCTGGACTTTACTAATGCCACTCCCATTGTCTAGGATACCCTTTTCTATCTATAGGTCACTCCCACTCAGACAAGACGCAGCCTCTTGGTGAGCCCGTTCTTTCTTTTCTTTTTTAAGGTTTTTGATATAGGCGTGGTGCTCATTGGAGAAAAACAGAGACAGAGAGAGGCAGTGAGAAGGAAAGTGAGAACTCATTCCCCAGGAGTGATTGTAGCCACATTACAATCCTTCTCAACTCTCCTCTTGAGATCTCGGGCATGCACGCCTGTGTACCCAGTGTGATTATTTTCTTTTTCTGGAGTGGTTTTTACTATAGGGCATGTGCGCTCGCCAGAAAGACAGAGAGAGACAGAGAGACAGAAAGCAAGGGATCACCCCCCCCCAGGGGGGATGGCCACGCCATAATCCCTTCTCCTCCATTCTCCTCTAGGGATCTTGGGCATGTGTGCACATGTGCCTGGCGTGAATTTAAGCCACCGGGTGTGGGACTCGAACCGTGGTCGACTACATGGGAGTTCAGCGACATAGCCATTATGCTAACTGCTCCTGTTCAGTGCTCAGCACCCTAACAAGACTCCCTGTTAAAGCACATGTGACACTGCATGCCATAACCCAGATTTGCGTTAACGAGGACAACGGAATTCTCTCTTTGGCTGACATACTCCTGTTGTTTTGCAGATCATAGCATCCTCAACAAGGTGGGGAGGAGCAAAGAGAGGAAGAAAAAAACTGTCTATAATATCTGACGTCAACATTTTGGAGGACATGGGCCCCGCAGGTGGCATAGAGGTTAAAAGTGCTGGATTCCCACATGGCCAACTGCAGTTTGAGTCCCAGACCTGGTGGCCTGCTTTCTCACTTTCCCTTTCTCTCTCTCTGGTCAAGTTAAACAACAACAACAACAACAACAACAATAAGTGGAATTAAATAAAAAAATAATTCTTTAAAAAATTTTGGAGGACAGTAAGCCATGCTTAATGAAAATGTCCTTTTTGCATACATTTATCCATTCTTTGAATCATGATATCATGATTCAAATCATGATCATGATATATATATATATATATAGAGAGAGAGAGAGAGAGAGAGAGAGAGAGAGTTCCTTCCATCTGTCTAGCATTGTTTAAGTGTTGGGAACATTTCAGTGAACCTAACAGAGCCTTCAGAGAGCCTGGCTCTACAATAAGCTTTAACAAAATCTTCCCCCCTCTGCCTCTTAGCCCCACACTTGCGTATGAACAAGAAACACTGTAATGGAAAGCTTCAGATTCTCAGGTGAAAGTCTCTGGTAAATACACGAGTATTCAAAATTGCTGCCACTTCTCTCTAGAACCAAGGCCAGTTAAGAGGAGGAGGTCACTAATCTAATTCACGTCTTGCCCTTGTTCTGAATACTCCACGCCAGCGGG
The DNA here is from genome assembly GCF_000334495.1 of Tupaia belangeri chinensis. NCBI lineage: Eukaryota > Metazoa > Chordata > Mammalia > Scandentia > Tupaiidae > Tupaia > Tupaia belangeri. Next base: position 276,169 of record NW_006207406.1, on the reverse strand, counting down.
CAGGCGGGCACTGAACGCCTCCTTTCTAAGTGTATATGGCGTTCTGGGGTTTCAGCTTCAGGCTTAGCTCCTTGAGGCTTCGTCTGCCTCAGTGCCCTCCCTCCCTCGCCCCAGACATCCGGACTGGTACCACCCTCCTGCTTCCCTTCTCTACTTCACTGGGGACTTTGCACTGAAACTCCGACCGACCGTCTGGGCACAACATCTCAGCTTTGGAGGCTGGTCTAGGCCCAGGGGTGATTTCTTTCAGAAACCAGACAACCTAGGGGAGCTTCAGTGTGTCCTTCCTGCAATTCCAGCCTCCACTAAGCGGAAACTAGACTAGAAATAAAGGACAGGGTGATTTTCTTCTGAGAAAACACATTCTCATGCAAAACACAACCTACTAATTGCTCTGTGGGAAATATGTTTATTTTGCAAATACTCTGTGGCCCTGAAGTGACCGCGCGATTCCATTTATGACAGTATTAACGGGTACAGCTCTCTCTCCCCAGGGAGACCAATGTGTGAATTCTCTCTCAGGGGAAGAAAGGGAAACGCGCTGGTCCCCAGGTACATTTGATTCAAGCACAATTCAAAACAAGTGAAAACAGATGATAACACAGCAAATAATAAAAACCCGGCAAATTAGCTAAAACTGGTATTATTCAGAACACCATGGAAGCCTGAAAGGGAACCACCTGGAGAGCCACTCTAACTCTGCTTTTACGACTTTCCAAAGGGGACTCTGCTCCAAATGAGGAACTGTGAGAGGAACGGAGGGAGGAAATGATACTGGAAGCGAGTAGGCCATGTCAACGTTAGGAGAAAATCTAAATGGAGAGTGAAGGAAGAGACAGCTTCAGTGTCGCTCTCTTGGAGACACTCCTGCCAGCTGGGATTTAGACAGGCCCCCGCAGGCCTCCTGCACCGCAGCGACGGGTGACCTGTGCCCCGCCGTCGTCGAGCATCTAGAAGGAGGTTTCGCAGGAGCAGGGCAGCGGCCTGGGGCGCGGCGGCGGTGGGGGCGAGGACCCCTCGTCCCCCCGCTCCCCCCCGGGGGGG
>NW_006207406.1:274635-274946 GCF_000334495.1 Tupaia belangeri chinensis | reverse complement strand
TGCCCCCCCCCGCGCCGCGCAGCGCCCCCGCCAGGGCCTCTCCCTCCCAGTCTCCCGCGGGTCGGGCGGACCACGCGGCCGCCAGCCGGGCTGCGAAGTAGGGCAGCTCGCAGCCCACGAACAGCAGCGCCAGCACCAGGCTCATCTTGAGGCTCTGCAGCTTGGCGCGGGGCAGCGCGCTGGGCGCGGCGGCGCGGCACCCGCTCCCCGGCCAGGGCGTCGCAGCCCCCAGGGCCTGGGGCCGGCGCTGCCACCAGACACAGAGCAGGCGACTGCAAGCGACGCCCATGACCGCGACGGGCGCCGCGGAG
>NW_006207406.1:269899-274470 GCF_000334495.1 Tupaia belangeri chinensis | reverse complement strand
GGCGGGGGCAGTGGCCGCCCCTGCGGGTGGCGCACGGCTCGCTGGCGCTCGAGAGCGATGAGCACCACGAGGTGGACTGAGGCACCTCGGCCCGACGCCTGCAGCAGCTGCAGGAAGCGGCACGCCAGGTCGCCTGTCGCGGGGCGGGGCGCGCCCAGCAGCTCCCAGACCAGCTGCGACAACGCGGTGCCCCCGCACGCGTACAGGTCGGCCAGCCCCAGCTGCACCAGCAGGAAGTCCATCTTGCGACGTTTGGGACCTGCACGGGGTCCGCCGCCACCGCACAGGCGGCACAGCACCGTAGCGTTGCCAGCCACCGCCACCACTAAGATAACCCCTAGGAACACCAGGCGGACGCGGCGACTGGGCGGTGGCGGCTGCGGCGGCTGCAGCCCCGGGGCGGGGACTCCCTGCCCCGAAGTCACGTTGAGACCCCAGCCGAGCGAGACGGGTACGGAGAGGTTGACCGCTGGCGACACAGTTGCAGGGCTGAAGGGATCCTCCATCCGTAGCCTAGAGACGCCGAAGAGGGCGAACAGGGCGCGGGAAACCGAAGCAGAGGCGAGGCGGCGCGGGGAGCGACGCGGGGTCCACGAGTTCCCAAAGTTAGTTGCAAAGGCACACGCTCAGCAGGGCGATGGAGGCCGGCGGACTTGGGCTTAGTGGTTGTCAGAGGTGGTCCCCGTCATTTGTCACTCAAATGTGGGTTGTACGCTCGAGGAACACACATGATTCCTATTCTCCACCTTCTCCACGTCTCGGCTTCCAAATCCAGGCAGATCCGCTTCCACTCTGCCGCGGCCGCCAACGCTGCCCTCGTTGGAGCCGCGAACCGCGGACTCTGGAACCTCAGCGGCTTGCTGTCTATGCGAAGACTACGGGCGGACCGACCACTCGGCAGAAGGTCGCTTTGCTTGGCCATTGTAAAGGCTGCCGCTAGCCGGAGACCAACGTACAAGAGAGGAAGCTCCCGATTGCCATCGTATCCCCCTAAATGGTTTAGTGAGAGCCGTCAGGGGGAAAAAAAAAAAAAGGAAAAGACTAGTTTTGACTTAAAAAAACAAACGGTTGGAAATGCCAAGGATCTGCACTAGAGCAATCAAAGCAGAAACCGAAGAGCATTTTGATCAGAGAGGAGCCATCAGATGAGTCTTTTTTTTTTTTTAAAGAACTACTTTATTTATCTTTGTTTATTTACTCATTTTTAAATTTGACCAGAGGAACAGAGCAACAGAGAGAAAGTGAGAAGGCAAGCCCCCAGGTCCGGGACTCCAGGTCAGCCATGTGGGAGTTCAGCGCCCTTAACCACCATGCCACCTGCCGGCCCCCAGATGAGTCTTTAATAAAGATTCTTCCATAGGTCTTTCTCTGCCCCACAATGAGAGTGTTTTAATGACAGACTAAAGCCAACGTGGCTGCTTAGCAATTAGGAGTGGCCGTGGTTTGTGGATTGTTTCAAATGCCCTTCATTACTAGGAGCCGCAAAGCACAGCTGCTGCCTCGTGTTGCAAAATTCATTTCATTAGTCTGAAGAGGGCATGGATAGGTTTCATGCCAATGGTAGTGCATTTATTGCTTTCCCCCTAATATTTTCATCTAGGGAGGGATGTGTCATCACGACCCCTCATTCTCTGGGTTCTGTTTTCCAGCAGATGGGAAGTTGCTAGGAGGGACTACGCCTCCAATAAGCCTAGAGAAAAGGTGACTAAGAAAATGATAAGGCGGCCAATTTTTTAAAAAGAAATCCAAGTCACAGGAAGTGGTTTAGATTAAATGCTGCCTCTTTTATTTTAGCCCTGCTTCCTCACAAATTGTAGTTTTCCTGTTAAAAGCATCAATTTGTCTTTTTTGTACCCTCCACATTAATTACAGTGAAAGTAAAATTTTGTGTACTTCCTAGCCTGGGGACCAGGGAGCCAGGGAAGTGTGGGCGTTTTCTGAGAAAACATTCAGAACTTTAAGATGTTTGGAATGGGAGGGTTTAGTGACTACAGGTGATAGTCCTGCTAGCTGCTGTAAGAATCTCATTTCCGAGGGCCAACAGATGGTATGGTGGTTAAGATGTTGGACTTCCACATGGCTGACCACAGTTCAAGTCCTGACCCAGTGGCATGCATGCCTAAAATTCCAGGAGGAGAATGGTGAAGAGGTTGCAGCCTGGCCATCCCCTTTACAGGGTGATTTCTCACTTTCCCTCTCTGGTGAGCACCTGTGCCCTACGGTAAAAACGTTTTTAAAAAAAAGAATTTCATTTCCCAAGCTGTTGTCCTTTGACCAGAGACCTTTGATGAATTCTTTGTCATATCTCCAGGGCCTGGCACTGGTTTGAACGTGATAGCTGTCCATGAATATATGTGTGTTGAGCTGAAGAATGGATCAAAATTGCATCATTTCAGATAATTTTGAGTATAAGTTCTTATCTTGACTGCAAGTCTAACACCTAAGAAAATGACACCTTTTGGGGCTAGCCGAGGGCTATGTCGCTGGACTCCCACACGCCGACTATGGTTCGAGTCCTGGATCTGGTTACTTGAAACTCATGCCAGGCATGTGTATGGGTGCCCAAGATCCTGAGAGGACAATGGAAAAAGGGACTGTGGTATGGCCATCCCCACTGGGGGGCAGTGATTTCTCACTTTCTCTTTCACACTCTCTCTCTCTCTGGCAAGTACACATGCTCTAAGGCAAAAAAAAAACTTTAAAAAGAAAGAAGAAAAGGAAAAAGAGAAGAAAGCCTTTCATAGCTTTTATCATCCAGAGGAGCTCAAGAAACTGTGTGGAGCTATAAGGATAATTCTTGAGCATGTAGAAAAAAGAAGCAGAGTGGTAGCCTTAGAAAAATCTAAAATCCTGGTTTGATTTCCACACTCTTGCCTCAAACGGTTTTGAGATCCTTGGACCCTAAGACCTTTTTCTGTGTAAAGCACAACAGTCAGATTTATAATCCACTTCCGGGGAGCTTTCCTGAGCAATAGCCATTGTTGAGTGAATCTCCAAAATCAACTCTGTATTTCTCAAGATGGTTCTATAGTTAATTTCATATTCGTTGGGATCTTTTTGTTTATTACAAAACAAGACTCTATCAGTGAAATTACTTTTCATAGAACCTTAGTAAAATCTGATAAAACATTGAGCTTAAAACTTATTCTTATCCAAATGATATGTGCATGTTGGTTTCAGAGTCAAATAGAATTAGAAGGCCCATAAAATGAAAAGGTAACTGTCCCACACATTCTCACTTCCCTTTTTCCTCTTCTAGAAGGAAACAATTACATTCTATTTGCTGCTGCTTATGGTAATTTCTCTCTCTCTCTCTCTCTTTCTTTCTTTCTTCCTTTCTTTCTTATTCTTGGGGGGAGGTTTTTGCTATAGGGCACGTGCACTTGCCAGAAAGACAGAGACAGATAGACAGAAAGTGAGAAATCACCCTCCAGGGAGGATGGCCATGCCGCAATCCCTTCTCCTCCATTCTCCTCTCGGGATCTTGGGCACACATGCACACGCACTGGCATGAGTTTTAACCAGGTCTGGGACTCAAACTGTGGTCAACTACATGGGAGTCCAGCGAATTAGCCATTATGCCAACTGCCAACCCAATGGTATTTTCTTAATTCTAGAATTCTGTTAGTAAATGTGTAATGCTGTTTATTGCTTCAGCAATATTAGATATTGTCTATTAACATCCTATTAGGTAGGGATAAAAGTTTAGCTCTCATACTTCTGACCTCGCTGTCCCCCCCCCTGCTCCATACTATTAGTATAGAAATACTGTAATTTGGGGTTAGACCAATATTCAGTGTTTACATTATTGTGAAATGAAAGTATGCCCAACTCACTGTTGTGGTATATTAGAAATATCATTATTTCCTTTCATATTTTTCTTGAGGTTAATAATTTTCTTTATTTAATTTTCTTTTTTTTAAATAAATGATTATTTATTTACTTTATTTCTTCTAGCATGAATACATTGTATATTGGTCCAGTCAAAATTGTTACCATATACATTTTCTTTTTCTTTTTTTAAATACAAGATGCTAGTTTTTTAATTTTATTTTATTTATTATTTTCACATGAATTCACCAAAGATGAGGGGAATGAGAAAGCGAGCTGCCAGGCCTGGGACTTGAACTGCAGTCGACCATGTGAGAAGTCCAACACCACAACCACCATGCCACCTGCTGGCCCACCATATACATTTTCATTGACAGGTAACTTTTCATCTTTGTGGCTGTTAAATGTTCTGCTTCCCTGTTCTCATTCTTTCTCTCCCTGACCCCACTTCCTGCCCCCACACACTGTCTCTTGTATCTCCAGTTGCTCTCCATGCTTTTATGCCTTTCGGCCTTTCAGTTTCTGCCAGAGTGCAGAACTGCGGGGACACTGCGCTGCTCTTTCATAGGCTGGCTGGCTTTACTCCGCATTGAATCTTCCATATTCACCCACTTTGTATCAGATTTCAGGGGCTTATTGTTTTGAATGGCTAAGTAGTGGTACATAGCATATGTATGCCGCATGTTTTCAATTCCCTTTTCTTTCTTTTCTTTCTTTTTTTTTTTTTTAAATTGCACGCG
>NW_006207406.1:240788-269876 GCF_000334495.1 Tupaia belangeri chinensis | reverse complement strand
GAGAGAACCGCCAATGGAGTATGGCCATGCCTCATTCCCCCTCCTTCCATTTCTCCATCCTGTCAGGGCGCCTTTTACCTCTTCTAGAGGGAAGCAGTTCAAGTTCTATTTGTTGCCTCGCATGTTTCTCAAGCCACCACGTCTGGGGCTTGAACCGCAGTTGACCACGTGGGAACCTGCTCCCAAAGCCCTGCCTAACCACTGCAGTATGGAGCTGGCCTGCCTTTTATTACTTTTCATTATTATTATAGCTAATCTTCCTATACTTTCAAATAGTCCCTTCATAAAATTTCCTTTTCTTTTTTTTTTTTAAGAGAGATTTTTGCTATAGTAAACTCACTGGAGAGACAGACAGAAAGTGAAAATTACCCCCCAGGGGGATGTCCATGCCACAATCCCTTCTCCTCCATTGTCCTCTCAGGATCTTGGGCATGCACGCACACGTGCCCGACATGAGTTTTAATCCACCGTATCCGGATTTCAAACCTCTGTTGACTATGTCACAGTCTAGTGACATAACCATTACGCCACCTGCTGGCTCCCCTCCATAGAATTTCTACAAGGTTGGTTTCATAACATAATATTAGCAACTGTAATTTCTTTTTCCTGGAAAGCTCCTTACCAGAGATCGCCATGTCCTTATTTGAGCTGATTTTTCTCTAGGCCTGCGGTTTAACTAATGTCTGGGGACTTCCATTTGTTGTCATCGTGGAAACACTCTGCCTTTCTCTTGGTTTGCAGTGCCTGTTTCTTGAATCTCTGGCCTTTTTTCTTGTGTTTCCTCTTTTGGTAGAACACAACATCGAATATTTCTAAAGGTGAGAGAAGATTGTATGAAGCCTGAGGACCAAGCAGCAAGGGACCTCACCGTGCCCGTTACTGAGCTATGTCGATGCAAGACGGGTCAAGTTGCCCTCCAGGGTGTCTGCGGTCCTGCCATCTCACTTCATCATCATCCTGGAGACTCTTTTCATTTATCTAATGCTGGGTTCCCTGTTTCTTGGTTTCATGCTTTTGTTTGCTCTGCTCTGCTCTGCTTTTCTCTTCTCTGCTTTTCTCTTCTCTTCTCTTCTCTTCTCTTCTCTTCTCTTCTCTTCTCTTCTCTTCTCTTCTCTTCTTTCTTGGCTTATTTCCTTGCTTGAAAAGAGAGCATCCTTCAGTGACTTCTTGAGAAAGGTAAGTTTTTAGGACTTTGCATGTCAGCACATCTCTTTATTCTCCTCTCGTGCTTAAGTGGTAATTTGGCTGGGTTTAGAGTTCTATTTTGGAAAATATTTTCCTTCTGAATTTTGAAGGCATTACTCTACTGCCTTCTGATTTCTAAGTGGTTATGTTGAGAAGCCTTAAGCTCTTCTGACTTGTGATTTGTTTGGCTAGGATCATTCTCTTTTTCCTTTCTAGTACATTATTATTTTTCTGTCTCTACCAGATTTCACAAGGATGTGTTTTGCTGTGGGCTTATTTTCATCGACTGTGCTGGGAACAACCAAGGATCACGAATTGCATTAAATTGTAATATTTCTTTAATGGTCTTTAATCCAGAGCAGTTTCCCAGTCTTAGTATTCTTTATTCCCTTTCATGATACCGACATTTGAGGAGTACATGACACATGTTTTGTAGTGTCCCTAAAATTGTGTTTGTTTGTATATAATTAAATTCATGCATGTTAGACTTTTATGGGGACAAGAATATTGCATAGGTGATACTGTGTCTTCAGTGTATCATTTCAGGGGCACATAATGTCAGTTTGTCTCAGTATGGTGATGTTAAGCTTGATATGTATGTTTGGAAATCTTGATACTTTTTTATCATACAAGCAGTAAATATTATTCGCAGAAAAAATAGTCAATACAGAGTTATAATAACAGCAGTAATTTCTTTTTTTATTTTGGCCAGATTTATTTATTTACTTATTTTTTATTTGACCAGAGAGAGATAGAGAGAGAGAGAAGGGGAAAGTGAGGAAGGAAGCTGCCAGGTCTGGGACTTGAACTGTGGTCAGCTGTGTGGGAGTCTAGCACTTTAAACACTATGCCATCCGTAGGCCCTTACAACAGCAACTCTTAACATACTGCTCAAGGCTAAGTATCATTAATATTTGTTTGTAGAGACCAGCAGTTGGCATAATGGCTATGTCACTGGACTGCCATGTAGTCAACCACGGTTTGAGTCCTGGACCCGGTGGCTTAAACTCACTTAGGGTGCTTGTGTGTGCATGCCCAAGATCCCGAGAGGAGAATGGAGGAGAAGGGATTGCGGTGTGGTCATCCTCCCCTGGGGGGCTGATTTCTCACTTTCCATCTCTCTGTCTCTCTCTGTCTTTCTGGCAAGCGCACGTGCCCTATAGCAAAAACCTCTCCAAAAAAACCACCAAAAAACAAATAAAAAAAATTTGATTGTATATTCTTCTGACTATAATGATTCAATTTATACATTTACAAAAATAGATCATGTAACAAACAACATTTTGTATCCTGCTTCTATTCTATATAATCTTAAACATATTCTCAAGATTATATTTGTGTAGCTTTCCATGTCAGTCATCAAGAAAATGATATAACTATCTGTTTAATTTTAAGTGGATTATCATTATTTAAATAGTCTCTTATTTCTGGACAAGGGTTTTCTAATTTACACTTCAAAAATAATTCTTTGAAAAACACCTCTTTGCATGCATTCTTGCAAATACGTTCAAATATTTCCTTACAATAAAATCCTAGAATTAGGGCCAGCTGGCAGCACAGTGGTTAAGGCAGATGGATCCTATGTGCAGGCTGCCCAGTTTGAGTCCCGGATCTGGTGACTTGAAAAACACTCTGGGTGCATGTGTGTGCATGCCCAAGATGCTGAGAAGAGAATGGAGGAGCAGGGATGTGGCATGACCATTCCCTCTTTGGGTGTGTGGGGGGTGATTCTCACTTTTCTCTTTTTCTTTTTTTCTCTCTGTCTCTCTCTGGTGAGTGCATGTGCCCTGTAGAAAATTACCAAAACAAACAAATAAATCCTAGAATTAGAACTGCTGAGACAGAGTGTACATATTTTAAAAACATTTGACTACGTGGTACTGTATTGCTCTTGACAAGGGACACAAAAGTACATGTGTCTTTTTCCACATAGTCCCAACGGTCTGAGCCTCATCATTGTTTTCGTGTCATTGTCATTGAAGAAAAACTGTTTCATTATTTATTTTTAAAAAGTTGAGATATAATCCGTGTACTATAAAATTCAGCTTTTTATCATGTATAAGGGGACCTAAGAATTCAGGGAAAAATGGGATGAAAGTATGAGTTTATTCTGGTGTAAGAAAAAGTTGAATCCTATATATGGGTTTTGCATGACATGGATTTTTCATGAAGTTTGTGAAAACCCCTCATACAATTCTTTGGTTTTTAATATGTAGTGGCCTTCAATATCTACAGATTCCATGGGTTCAGCCAACCATGGACCCAGCCAGGCTATGCCAAGTGGTATGAAATGAGGGTAGAGGTAGCTTCCTTAAAGAGGAATACTGAAGAAATGTATTCATAAATTTTCCTTTACAAACTCCAGCTGACGCTAAGATTACTTCCAAGTAGTCTAGAGACAATTTAAAGCATAAGGGAGGATGCGCACTGGCCATATGCAAACACTGTGCAATTTTATATGAGGCACCGAGCAGCCTCTGACTTCGGCACCTGTGGGGGGGGTAGGGGCGTGCTGGAGCCAACCCCAGTGGATACTGAGAGGTGGCTGTATTCACCTGTTTGTGCAACGGGCGCCATTATGTAATTCCAGAATGCTTTCACCATCCTGTCAGAAAAAAAATCAATGTAGGCACCATCAGTTGGCGTAATAGTTATGTCGCTGGCCTCCCACGTAGTCGACCGCGGTTCAAGTCCCGGACCCAGTGGCTTAAACTCACACCGGGCATGTGTGCGTGCGTGCCCAAGATCCTGAGAGGAGAATGGAGGCGAAGGGATTGCAGCATGGCCATCCCCCCCTGGGGGGTGATTTCTCACTTTCTGTCTCTGTCTTCTGGCGAGTGCATGTGCCCTATAGCAAAAACCTCTCAAACAAACAAACAAAAAAAAAAACCCATTGTTTCCTTAACCCTTGGGAACCACTAACCTACTCTGTCTCTGTGAATTGGCATGTTCTGGACATTTCCTACAAATGTCACCCTACGACGTGTGGTCTTTGTGTCTGGCCCTTCTCACTTGGAGCAGTGTTTAATGTTCATCTTTACTGGTTCACACAGCATGGCTTCAGTTCTCTTTAGAGCTAAATTATATTCCATTGTATGGTTTATCGTATTTTGTTCATGTGCTCATCAGCTCATGGCTATTCAGGTTGTTTCCACTTTTTACCTATGGCGAATAATTTTCTTATGGGGCAGATCCTGTGGCCTGGTGGTTAAGGGAGCTGGATCCTACATGTCTGACTGTTCCAATCCTAGTCCCAGTGGCTTGGAAAACATGCTGGCCACATGCACGTGTGTACCCCAAATCCTGACAGGATGGAAAAATGTGGTGTGACCATGCCCCACTGAGGGTGATTTCCCTCCCTCTCTCTCTCTCCCCCTGGTGAATGCACACACCCTCTGGCATATAAACAACAACAAAATACTTCTGTTATGGACATTTGTGCCCAAGGTTTTCTGTGAACATCTGTTTTTAGTTTTTTTAGGGTATACGGCCAGGAGTGGGATTGCTAGGTCATATGGTAATTCTAAGTTTAACTTTTGGAGGAACTGCCAAACTGTTTTCTGTAGACTGTACCATTTTGCATTCCCAACTGCAATGCACGCATTTTCATATCTCTCCATGTATGGATACAGGTTTCAATTTAGCATCACATTCCTTCCGCTTGAACATGCCCTTTAACATGTCTTACAGTTCAAGTATGTAGGCAACAAATCTCTTAGCTTTAAAAAAGTGGGGTTTTTTTGTTTTGTTTTATAAAGCCTTTATTTTACTTTTTTGTTTGGGTTGCCATAGGACATGTGCACTCACTAGGGAGAGACAGGGACAGAGAGAGAGAAAGGTAGAAGTCATTCCTTGGGGAGATGGCCATGCCACAATCCCTTCCCCTTTCTCCTCTTGGGATTTTGGGTGTGGACACACATGTGCCCAGTGTGTGTTTCACGCTGCCAGGTCCAGGACTTGAGCCATGGCCAGGACTTGAGCCATGGCCAGTCATGTGGGAGACCATGTGGGGACCCCTTACCACCACACCACCTGCTGGTCCCTATTTTACTTTAATTCCTGAAAGATGTTTTTTGCTGGTTCTCTAACACTCTGAGATGACAGTTTTTCTTTCAGTACTTTCAGAAAATTGCAGCATTGTCTTCCAGTTTGCATAGTTTTTGATGAGTTTTGCTCTTCTTTGTAAGGATGTAATTGTTTTCTTTGTATGGAATGTTTCCTTTTCCTGGGTTCGCCTTCAAGATTTTTATTATCTTCATCTGTGTTTTCCAACAGTTTGATTAGGATGAGTTTAGACGTGATTTTCTTTGTATATATTCTGCTTGGACTTTTCAAACATTTAGATTGATAATTAAAAAAAAATATTTTATTTAATTTTATTTATTCATTCATTTATTTTAATTTGACCAGACACACACACACACACACAGAGAGAGAGAGAGAGAGAGAGAAAGAGAGAGAAAGTGAGAAAACAAGTGACCAGGTCCAGGACTCAAACCATGGTCGGCCACGTGGGAGTGTCCAGCACCTTAACCACCACGCCACCTGCTGGTCCCTAGATTGATAATTTAAAGTATTTCTTCGGTATATTTTATTCTCTGTTAACTTGAAATGCAGTTTCCTTTTTTCTTCTTCTTTTTTTTTTTTTTTTTTGGTTTGTGGATGTGTGAGCGTTTTTCAAAATTAAAATGGAGTCATTTATGTCAGTGCTGACTAAACTTAGCTGGGAAGGCCATGAAGTTTTCTCATGCTAGCATGGCTGATAACAAGAACTGGGGCTTGGAGAACTCTGCCAGAGCCACAGCCTTGCATGGAGGCCCCTGCAAACTGGCCTCTGGAAGGACGTCCACCCAGAGATTGTCCAATCTGACAACTGCTGTCATCCTTGTTTCTGATCCTGGTGTCAAGGGTAATTGTTTCCAAACATGTAATCCCTCTCTCCCTCCCGTCTGTTGTAGTTTCTGCTTTTAAAACCTGCCTGAAGACGTTAAGCCCTCATAGAGCATACTTGGGGGTAATGCTTTTCCAGGCCATACCCTGGTGCTGTCCTCAATTTATGCCCAAATAAAGTCCTTTTTACATGTTTTCCCTCAGTGTACTTTTAAAAGTTAATATATTATATACTATTTAATTCTGCCCCATAGATAATTAATTCTCTATTTTTTCTTTTTTTTCTCCCCTTTCTCTTTTTCCCTCCTCTTTTCTTCTGTCCCAATTCTCCACAGTGGAGCTTATAATCCAATGAAATTTAGGGTTTTATTTTGAAAAATTTCTATTGGCCTGTATTCAAGTTCATTCATTCTTTTATTTTGTCAGCCTGCTGATAAGGCAATTGTGGGAATTCTTCAGTCAATGATTTTTATTTCTAGTATATTCATTTTACTCTTTTTTAAAAAAATATTTTATGGTATCTTATGTATTATTTTTAATTCAATATGATAGAGAAAGAAAGTGAGAAAGCAAGTTGCCAGGTTTGGGACTCGAACTGCTTTTGGCTATGTGGGAGTCAAGCACCCTAACTACCATGCTACCCACCCACCCCCATTTTACTCTTTTTCATAGTTTCCATCTCTCATGTTGTCAATATTTTCCACTAACTCCTTCGACATGTTAATCATAGTACTTTAAAGTTACTTTCTGGTAGTTTGAACTTCTAGGCTCTCAGTTTGGTTCTGTTTACTGGTTTATCTTTTGAAAACGGGTCTTTTCCTTTTTTCTTACACATGTTACTGAATGCCAGACATTACATGAAAAGAATAATAGTGACTGGGAACCAGCAGTTAGCGTAATGGCTATGTTGCTGGACTCCCACGTAGTAGACCGCGGTTCGTGTCCTGGACCCGGTGGCTTAAAACTCACGCCGGGCGCGTGTGCGTGCGTGCCCAAGATCCCGAGAGGAGAATGGAGGAGAAGGGATTGTGGCGTGACCATCCCCCCTGGGGGGTGATTTCTTGCTTTCTGTCTCTGTGTCTCTCTCTGTCTGTCCGGCGAGCGCACGCGCCCTACAGTGAAAATCTCTCAAAAAAAAAAAAAAAAAGAAAGAATAATAGTGACTGATGTAAGTAGTATTTAGTTGTGAAAACGGGCATGCCTCTGCATCTGTCAGGCCATCAGGGTGGGCAGTGGGTAAATCTAGTCAGTAGTTGAGCTAAGTCTAGGTTTGCTGTTATTGTAGTCACTGTTATTATACTGTAGACTTCCGATTCCTCCACACTGCTGCTATTTTGCATCTCATGAGATCTGGGATGCTGGAGGGTTTTTCTCAGTGTTTTTGCTCCAACCTCAATTTTAAGCAGGCCCTGCACATCTGGCCATGGCTGGAGGGTAGAGCTGTTCTCCAAGCTCTGTCCCTCTCTTAGAAGTAGTGGGCTGTTGCAGGCCAGCAGATGGCGTTGTGGTTGAAGTGCTGGATTTCCACATGGCTGACTGCAGTTTGAGTCCTGGACCTGGTGGCTGCTTTCTGACTTTGTCTCTCTCTGGTCAAATTAAAATGAATAAATAAAAATAAATAAATAAAAATAGAATAAAATGATTATTTTTAAAAAGAGACCACTCAACTAAGTCTTTAAAATAATTTTTTAAAAAGTGCTGAGGAAGGGTGGTTTCTTTCCAACCTCAGTCTCATGCCAGGCCTGGATCTCAACTGTGGGGCTTTCTTCATTCCTCTTTCTTCCTTCCATGGAGGCTGAACTCTGCCTTGTAAGTCCCAAGAGCAAGTTTTCAGTCCCTACCCCTACTGAGAGGGATCTTTGCTGGATTCTGGTCATGACTGGGTTTCTGCATCTCCCCCAATAGCAGGTAGCTTTTGCTGTAAGTTACCAATTCCAATGATGGCTGACCTTATGCTCAGGACTGGGGGCAAGAGGGTTACCTGCTCCTGCCTTATGGCAGATGGTTTTTATTTATTTTTATTTATTTATTCCATGAGAGAGAGAAAGGAGAGTGAGCGAGAGCAAGCTCCTGACAGGGTCCTGACTGCACAGCCCACCCCCTTCAGCTGGTGCCATAGGCACACTCAGGGAGGTCTCCAGCCAGAAACTGGCAATCTGTCCACCTGTCCAACTTGGGGGGAGTGTCCATCAGGTCTCCTGTTCTGCCCTGAGCCTTTTCATGAGTACCAGGTTGAAGTTCATGAAAGAAACTGATCAGTTGTGTGAATTCCATTGTATGTGGGCTCCCCAGAGTTACTCCTACTTTTTTAAATTTTTTTTTATTTTTTTAATTTTTTATATAGAGAGATTTTTGCTATAAGGCGTATGCACTTGCTGGAGAGAGAGAAAGTGAGAAATCACACACACACACCCCCGGGGCGGGGCAGCCACACGCCCCAATCCACTCAGCCACATGCCACAATCCCCTCTCTTCCGTCCTCCTCTTGGGATCTTGGGCACATACACACACACACCCAGCCTGAGTTTTAAGCCACTGGGTCTGAGACTCAAACCACAGTCGAATAGGTGGGATCCAGCAACGTAACCTTTATGTTATTTGCTGGTGCCACTACTTCTATTTTCACACACATTTGTCTTTATGGATTTGTCACAATATCAGTTCACACTCTCCTTTCTGGCTGCTAGTCTTTCAGCTTCAGCCAGTGTTCTGTCAAAGGTGAGACAGTTTGGTTGTCCCACCTGTCCTTGGAGGGGCTAGCCAACCTCTGGAATTTGGTTTACCTGTTGCCTCTTCTGGTAGGCTCAAGAAAAGGTGTGATTTTGTAGACCACCTGGCCTTATTATTGTTTTTTTCCCCTTCTGGTGGTGGTTGTGAGAGCAGTATTCCCTTGTAGTTTTTTTACTCTAAGTGGGAGCAGAACTCTCAAACCATTTATTAAGCATATCAACTCTTCATAAGTATTAGGTTGTCGGAAAGGCATGACATGTTTTTCTATGCAAAAGTGTGTCATTACATTTGATTTGATGATAGAGATCTTCATTGGACAAGATCCGGAACAATAATAATAATAATTAAAGATCACTGAACAATTTAAATGATACTTATGTATGTAATTTTCAAAACTTGTTTTCAAGAAAATAAAAGGCAAGTATCACTTCAAATTGGAACACCGAGGATGTCCAATTGTCTTCTCATTCTAACAAAATGTGCTTTTAATAATGACCTTTAAGGCAAAGATAACCAGCCTCGATTTGGCCATATTCCAAGGATCTAATTTGAAACAAGACACTTGCCAGTTCGTTATTCGTGTATATAGTTACTGTTGCAGTCAAATCAGCACGAGAATAAGAGGGCATCCAGTTTTAGCCAAATGGAAGAAGGCTTTACTAAGCCAGCGGCTGCAAGAGGATTCGCATCACTCCAAAACCATGCAGCCCCGAAGCAGAGGGAAGGAAGGGTTATAAGCGCAAAACCCACAAAGGCAAAAAACATAAATCTAAGAAAACTACAAGCCTTGAGTTATGTGAGAGCATTTTATAAAAGCTGAAAAAGCGAGTTATGAGGAAGGACAGTTATACTCAGTGAGGAGGAGACACATGTGGGTCCAGTCACGGGGAATGGAGAATCCGAAGGCTGATCTGAAATGGAGACACTCATGCTTTAGTCACATACTCTTTTTTTTTTTTTTTTGGAGAGGTTTTTGCTATAGGCTGCATGCACTTGCCAGAGAGAGAGAGACAGAGAGAGAGAAATCACCCCCGTCCCCAGGGGGGATGGCCCTGCTGCAATCCCTTCTCCTCCATTCTCCTCTCAGGATCTTGGGCACGCACGCACATACGCCTGGCGTGAGTTTAAGCCACCGGGTCCAGGACTTGAACCGCAGTCAACTACATGGGAGTTCAGTGACATAGCCATTACGCTAACTGCTGTTCCCCTTTGGTTTTATACTCTTAACGGTATCTCATACTTGTATTTTGGTGTCATAAGGACTTGCATGATTGCATCGAGGTGGGGGTTAGTTGAGGGCCAGGAGAACTATATAGAGTACCAAATAGTTATGCTAAAGGCGATGCATGACCGGTCAGTATCTGCCGGAATATCCTTCTTTTCACATTGCAGTTGCTTTGTAAGCAGTTTCCACGTTTATGGGTGTGACAAAAGCCAATTGTGAGTATTGCTGCCTTCAACTAAAACATTCCAGTAAACCTATTTTTGACTGTCGAAGGGAATCTGTAGTCGTTTTTGGTATTTAGATGATGGAAATGGGAGATTTAAACACTGTGAAAAGCATAGTATGACACCATCAAACGGGAAATAAGAAAGTGACTGGACGATGTCACTGGAGTGTTTGAAAATGACCGGCATTTGGCTGCCAGTCTTGGTCCAGTCTGTTTTCCGTTAAACTCCGATAAGGAGTTTACTTACTTACAGCCCTAATGTGAGTAAGTGAAATCCACAGGAAATTTATTTCTTAATTTTATTTTCTTAACAGCTTTCCTCTAACTTCAACTTTTTTTTTTTCCCCCTTCAAATTACTTTTTACTACAAGTGCTAAAGTCAGCAAAATAATCCGCTCTGCCCTTGATACCTTTGCATTCCCTGCCTTGGGGAGCTGCGCATTACACAATCACCTGTCAAGTCAGCCAACAGGAATGAGTAGTAAAAAGTCAGGAGTCCAGGTCATCTCTGGGTAGGTAATCAGTTTAACCAAATGCTAGGGGTCACCACTGATCTCAGTTTGTTTTTATAACATTAGAATCTGTTAACTTAAAAAAAAAAAGTCAATAAGATTAGTCCCTCCTCGATACTTTTTTTCCATAATTTTATTAGTTATTTAAGACATTAATTTTTTCCATAAAAACTTTAAGGCCATTTAGTTTAAATAAAACAAACAAAAATCTCATTAGGAACAAAGTTAGAATTTCATGAACTTTATACATTAATTTTTGGGAAGTCATATTTTAGGATTAGGCCCCCCCGTCCTAGACTGTGCTGTCATTCCATGTTCATGTCTTGATTATATATTTCAACAGGACCTTACAGTGTTTTAAAGGTAAGCTCATCTTTCATTAAAACTTAAAGTATTTTATGGGCTGTCATAAGGTGAATGGCAAATTTTCCCTAATTTCCATCTTTACCCAGTGATTATTCTTGAAGATAATTTGTATATGCAGCCATTTAATAAATTTCATCAGGTCTACTCTTTTTTTTTTTTTTTTTAAGAGAGTTTTTTGCTACAGGGTGTGTGTGCTCACGCGAGAGACAGAGAGAGAGAAAGAAAGTGAAAAATCACCACCACCAACCCCAATGGGAGGCATAGCCATGCTACAATCCCTTCTCCTCTTGGGATCTTGGGCATGCAAACACATGCACCCGACCTGAGTTTTAAGTCATCGGGTCCAGGACTCGAACCGCAGTCAACTATGTGGGAATCCAGCAACATAACCATTACGCCATCTGCTGGTCCCTGTACTCATTTTTTTAAAAGTTTACTTATTTATTTTTTCCTTGAGTGAGAGAGGCAGAGAGAGTGAGAAAGACAGCAACCCCAAGAGCATCTGGATGCCATGATCCACCCCTGGTCCCCCTAGACATACTTTTTTTTTAACTCATAAATAATTTATTTTTTCAGTTAATATATTGTGCCCCTAGATATACTCTCCCTTTTTTTTGGAGAGGTTTTTGTCATAGGGCGCGTGCGCTCACCAGAAAGACAGAGATATAGAAAGCGAGAAATCACCCCCCAGAGGGGATGGGCACACTGCAATCCCTTCTCCATTCTCCTCTTGGGATCTTGGGCACACACACACATGTGCCCAGCATGAGTTTAAGCCACTGGGTCTGGGACTTGAACTGTGGTTGGCTACATGGGAGTCCAGCGTGACATAGCCATTATGCTAACTGCTGGTCCCCCCACCCACCCAGATATACTCTTGACCCAGTAATTTTACCATTTCATTTGTAAGTATCTACTTAAAAAAAAAAAAAAAAAAGAAAAAGCAGCAGTGGGATGCAGAACAATTATGCGCACTATGCATTTCTGTGGGGGGAAGGAAATATTTACATTTGTTTATAAATGCATGGCCAGTATAAGAATATTTGTACACCTATGGGCCAGCATGTGGTTTGGAAATAAAGGCACTGGATCCCACATGGTCAGCCATGTGGTTCAAGTCCCAGATCTGGAGGCTTGGAAACCATGTGGGCCTATGTAGATGTCTGCCCAAAAAATCCCAAGAGGAGAATGGAGGAGAAGGGACTAAAGCGTGGCAAATGCCCTGGGCGGGAGTGATTTATCACCTTCCCTCTCTCTCGCTTTTTCTCCCTGTATCTCTGGCAAGTGCATGCACCCTATAGAAAAAAAATATGTACGTACAATTCTCTGTAAATGTGTGGTCAGTCTCTGAAAGCAGGCAGGGGAAGGTGTCAGTAGCTGCCTTACAGAAGGGGGACCTGGGTGGCAGGGGACTGAGAAAGGAGGGAAACGTCATCAGCACGGTTGGCCCTTTTGTACCTTTTGAAGCTTTTACGTTGCGCTTTTTAAAATGTATCACTTATTTTAAAACGTAATAAAACCAGCTATACTCAAGGTCTATGTTCTATTATCAACAAATATTCCAAATGCTCCCATCAAATACATCCAAATGGTCCATTAAATATAAATAACTCATCAAACACCACCAAATACACATAACTACTTTATGGTCAGTAGGAAATAACTAGTAATTGTTAATAACTAGTAATTATTTAAATACATCCTACATTATTCAGAGGAATATAACTTTTATATTAGTGCTTCCATTCCTGTGAATTCCATTAAATTGTTTGAAGCTCGTAAAAATAAGATCTTAATCATAACCATTTCTGAAAATATCTAATTCTAGAATCACTGGCATTTTACTTTAAAATGTATTATGTTCTTCAAAAGTAAAAAATTCAGTAATTATGAAAACTTCATTAAAATACATAGTCTTGATTTTCAAACATATTTATGTGCAGCTGTAAAACAGTCTTATTATTGCTTGAGGAGTTTTGTATCAGTGTGGTTAAGCCACTCGCCAATGGCGCTTTCATACTTCCTTGGTTCTTTCAGCCAGTCCTGGTGCCACCGAAGGTTCGCTATGACATTGGAGTAATTTTGTCCTAAACTTTCTTTCCACTTGGTAAACTGCTCTTTATTGTACTGGTGGACAGAAGCAGAAACTTGAGGGTAGTTTATGATGGAACGAAGCTTCTGATCCAAAGAATAGGTAATTTCTGGAAATTTTAGAGCAATGTTTGTTAGTTCATCTGGGTCTGAGGAAAGATCTGGAAAAAAAAAAAGAAGTATCTTTCAAAATAGTTACCTACTAGGAAGTTTTGTCAGAATGTCATTATGACAAATAATACATCAGAATTTATTATTTTCAGTTTCTTTTTGTAAAATAAATTAAAGGACAATATTTATAGCTGGTAAAATAATACACCAAATGTCAAATAATCCTGCAATGTATTTGTAAGTTATCTTCCTTGCTATCATTGTCCTGCTAACCCACTTTATTCCCTATCCATTCTTAGACACAGAAAACCTCAAACCCTTATGGTTAGTAAGCTGGTGATGTGAGGGTGTGGGGTGACCAGGTCCAATACTCGTGCAGGTTCTTGTTTGGCATTTGTTAACGAGGAATTAGAAATGCTGACAGAGGAAAAGGATAGCAAGCGGAGTTTTACCGAAGAAGGAAAAGCTTCCAACACCATGGAAGGGGGCCCAAGCAGGTTGCTGCAGGTAGGCCAAAATGGCCTCCTCCTTTAGGATCCTAACAAGGAAGAAGACCTGTTTCTCTTTGAAATGGGTTACCAGTCCAAGTCCTGGACTCAAGACACCTGGGAGTCTTGAGTTACTCTCAGTCCCTGGAGAAGCCAGATGGTTGTTTTAGTTAATGACAGAGATTTCCTCATTTCTGTGTTCTGGACAGTGACTGGTTTTGGTGTTACTTTAGTCCAGCAACAGGGAGTCATAAATTCCCCTGAGATTTATAATGGGGATATAGTGAACATTTATCAGACCATAGAAAGTAAAACCACATGGGCCAGTAGATGGAGTGATGGTTAAGGTGTTGGACTCCCACATTGGCTAACCACAGTTCAAGTCTTGGACCTGACAACTTGATTTCTCTCTCTCTCTCTCTCTCTCTCTCTCTCTCTCTCTCTCTCTCTCTCTCTCTCTCTCTCTCTCTCTCTCTCTCTCTCTGTCGCTCTCTGGTGAGCACATGTGCCCTGTATTAAATTAAAAAGTAATAATAATAATAAATAAAATTAAATAAAAAATGGAATAAAAAAGGAAAATAAAACCACAGTAACTCCATTATGGGGAGCCCCTCCCCTATCTACCCATGAGTGGGGTATAACTCCTAACTCACAGGTTTTCTGGTTTTAAACTAATTCTTCCTCATCCCCCTCATATTTTGTCTACTCTGACATGCTTATATCGTTCCATTTCAACAGCCCCAGACATTTCACCTACGAAGACTGATTATGTAGACAAGTCACACTCTTGCAACTTCACTTAGCCTGAATTTTCTTTAGTGTTAGCATCTTTTGAGTGACCAGCAGTTGGTGTAATGGCTATGTCGATGGACCCTCATGTAGTTGACCGTGGTTTGAGTCTTGGACCTGGTGGCTTAAACTCACACCGGGCACATGTGCGTGTATTCTCAAGATCCCTGGGGAATGGAGGAGAAGGGATTGTGGCATGACCATCCCACGGTGGGGGGGGGGTGATTTCTCACTTTCTGTCTCTCTGTCTCTGTCTTTCTGGTGAGTGCACATGCCCTGATAGCAAAAACCTCTCCAAAAATAAATAAATAAATAAATAAATAAATAAATAAATAAATAAATAAATAAATAGAAACATTAATATTAGCATCTTGTGCTTCAGTTCTTGAAAGCTGCACTCAATACTGTCCATCTGAGCAAATAACCATGGAAATCACAGCTGCTCTCAATTATTCCATTGGAAAATAGAGTATTTCAGATTCATAAACAACCTTTTTATATATGGTGCGAGAAGACAGGATATAACCATGATGCCACTCTAGCTGGGAAAATGGCAAATCAAATATCTAATGTCAATTAGCTTCAAACAGTCAATGAATGCTGTTTGAGGAGGGAAAAATCTCTGCGGGCCTATTCGAGTGTATTAGTCGGGTAAGCCCTGGCTCTCCATATGTGATGAGACTTCAGAAAGTTCACAGAATAATGGAATTAAAGTATGAGCTCATTTTGGTGCAAAAATGTTCTGAAATCTATACATACTTTTTTCATAATATGCATTTTCTATAACTTTGGGAGACCCCTCGCATAACTTTGCTAAGTGACTTTAGATGACACCTCCTTAGGAAAGGGAAGTTGGTGAATAAACCCTAGAGCATATGGGAAAGACTGTGTCCCTCGTGGACTCTTTGATAATCATGTCTGCTTTTTACAGAGCATGGTGTTAAAAACCAAAATTTCAACATATTTCATTTAAAGATCTGATTGGTTTTTACTTAGTTATTCAAGAATTGAGCAGTATCCCATTGAGTGAGCTGAGCAGAAGAGGTGGGCTTTTCTGGTTGTTTTAGGCTACTAGGTTTTTTTTTTTTTTTTTTTTTTTTTCCCCCAGAGAGGTTTTTGCTATAGGATGCTTGCACTCACCGGAGAGACAGAGAGACAGAGAGATGAAAAGCAAGAAATCAACTCCCAGAGGGAATGGCCATGCCACAATTCCTTCTTCTCCATTCTCCTCTCAGGATTTTGGGCACACATGCACATGCGCCTGGTGTGTTTTAAGCCACCAGGTCTGGGACTCGAACCATGGTCTACAACATGGGAGTCCAGCAATGTAACCATTACACCATCTGCTGATCTGCTACAAGCTCTTTTTAAAAAACAAAAAAACAGAAAAACAAAAAAACCCTGACATGTAATTGTACATATTTGTAGGGTAAAATGTGATTTTTCAGTACAAGATGTAATGTGTAATATTCAACTATGGTAATGGCTATATTGATTTATATTCAAGATAAGATTTAGAGGCTGAAAAAGGCTGAAGAAAGCAGAAACCAGAAAAAAAGCAGATTGGTCACTACAAAGTGACTTTCCTTATAGGGCTAAAACAGAGGAGACGTTCTCATCATGACAGCTCTGAGAATCTGGGTCCTTTCTAACTGCTTACTGTGAATCTCTTTTGTTGGAAACTAGTCTGTTTTGTTTATTTTTAATTAAAAAGAAATTGATACAGGGTCCATGTGCTGACCAGAAAGAGAGAGAGCCCTCCAATGGGACGTGGTCATGCTGCCATCTCTTCTCCAGGTCTCCATCCACTGGGATTTTGGGCATGCACGTACATGGGCTTGGCATGGTTTTCAAGGTTCCAGCCCAGGATTCAAACTGCGATCGGCCATGAGGGATCCGGGTCCCTTGGTGACTAGGTCATGGG
This sequence comes from Tupaia belangeri chinensis, assembly GCF_000334495.1. Classification (NCBI taxonomy): domain Eukaryota; kingdom Metazoa; phylum Chordata; class Mammalia; order Scandentia; family Tupaiidae; genus Tupaia; species Tupaia belangeri. The sequence goes on along the minus strand of NW_006207406.1, from coordinate 253,339 downwards.
GCTGGCCTGAACTGTTTGTTTTAGTATGATCAGGGGGTGGCACGTAGCATGAGTGACGCCATCATGATTTGGTCTGGTCTGCTGGGCCTAGTGTGGGACCTCAGTCTAAGAAAATGGCCTCCCATACATTTCATTTGACATTGGTCAATGAGAACACGTCAGTTTTGACTGGGATAAAAATGTAAAGACTTCCCTTTGAAACCAAGAATCCCTTGCTCTTAGAGTTAAGAGGATTAATCAGTTTGGACCCTAGAGAATTATTTCGAGTTAATAATTTTGACATTTGTAATTGGGAAGGGAACTTAGGGAGAAATAAATATAAATGGCTTTAGCTAAAGAATAAGTAAAACCTTAAATCCGATAATGATTTTAAAAAATTAATTCACTGAGCAGTAAAGCTGGAAGGCATATTTATAGGGTGGAAGGAGTACAGATTTTGAAGGTAGACCTGCATTGGAATTGTAGTTTTGCTGTCTCTTAGCTGTGAGATCTTAACATAGGTATCCGAATTTTTCTGACGCCCCTAGTCTCCTTCTCTATAGAATGAGAACAATGATACTATTTTATAGGGTTGTGGTGAACATTAACTCATATATTAGACTGTCAGGCTCCGTAAGAGATAGGCATTTATCCTTCAGTATAGGTGAGACATAGGAACAACGAGAAGGTGTTCACTACTGATCAGGAAAGATAACCACAAGTGTTAAAGACACCCCGAGGACCAGCAGATGGTGTAGCAGTTATGCCACAGAACTTGCACATGGCCGACCACAGTTCGAGTCCCAGACCTGGTGGCTCAAAACTCATGCTGGGCGCGTGTGCATAAGTGCCCAAGATCCTAAGAGAAGAATGGCAAAGATGAGATTGTGGCATGGCCATTCCCCCTGGGGGGGCATGATTTCTCACTTTCCCTCTCACCCCCCACCAAGTGCATGTGCCCAAAGGCAAAAACCTCCACACACACAAAAACACAAAAGAAAACACCCTGATCAGAGACAACAGGGGTTTCAATCATGAGACCCAAATCAACAGCCTGAGTGCACCATCTCTGAAATCTGGATGCTGATTTGCAAATAAGCTTCTTCTGACATGGGCAACCTTCTGTAGAGTGCCCCAGCATAGGCAGCGGCAGATAGTCACCTCCTTAGCAGTGACGACTGGCTCTCTGGCGCACCACTCGGTGAGTCAGCTCATTACACGTATCGCACTAACAGTATGTCAACACATTTACCAAAGAGCTGTGGCGACACCGAAGCACCATCGGAGTAGGCTATGTACTTCCACTGCTTAGTTCGGAGCATGTAGGTGGACGCATTTGCATTACATCCGTGGAATTCACTCAGAATCCAGGGAGGACGTAGGTCTTGGAGTTTCTGTTCATTTTTAAATGTTTCTGATGATAATGGCAACAAAGAGTATCCACTCAAGTTCTGAGGCACAGGAATTCCAGCAATATCTATGTAATAAAAATAACAAAATATTGTAAAATAGCTCATTCAGCACTTGAAAATAGATAATATCACTATTTACATTTATTTTAACATCATTCAAAGTCACAAAGACTGGAGATTGTATATAAGTTTTTGTCAGGATTTGGGGCATGCACACAAACATATCCAGCATATTTCTCAAGCCCCGAAGGCTGAGACTTGAACTGCATGCTTGGCCATGTGGGATCCAGCTTCCTTAATTACTAGGCCACGGGCTGGCCCTGTATATGGGTTTTTGTAAACGGACTGCCTAGACACGATTGCTTATTTCACTAGTCATGCAACCTTGGGCAAGTTGTTAACTTTTCTGAACCTCAATTTCTTCCTCTGTGAAAGTGAAAAATAAGGGCCAGGAGGGAGTGTGGTGATTAAGGTGCTAAATCCCACATGGCCAACTGCTTAGTTTAAGCCCTAGACCTGGCAGCTTGAAAATACGTCAGCCGCGTGTGCGTGTGTGCCCAAAGTCCTGAGAGGAGAATGGAGAAGGGACTGCAATCCCCTCTGGGGGTTTCTTTCTCACTTTCTCTCTGTCTCTCTCTGCCTCTCTCTGATGAGCACATGTGCCCGATTGCAAACTACAGAAAAAAAAGAAAAAGATAATAGCACTTGTATCTCATTGGTTCATTTTAGGTTTAAATAAGATAATTCCTGTGAAAATTTAAGAACAGTGTCTGGCACACAGGAGCCATAAACAAATATAAGTCTTTTTTTCTGAATGATGAAATAGTCATGGTTGTTTCTCAAAGTGTGTCCATGTGCATTAAGGGTCCTATATGAGAAAGGGGGTTAGTAGTCACACACGTTTGCTGATCAATGGTTAAACAAAACTAAATAGGCAAATTTACTGTAGATAGGCATTCATTGTTGATGTGTATCATAAACATTCAAGAGTGGAATATAGTAAACCACATGTACCCTAAGTTACCTGGTGACAGGGCTTTTTTTTTACTCCCAAGTAGCATCTTAAGGGACTAGATTTTTTGGTAAAACATGCCTTGGGAAATCCTGGATTATAGTGCTTGAGGGAAAAGTAATTTAATTTTTCACTTCTCAAATATAGACTCATAGAGATAGTATGAGAAATGCCCAACTTAAAAACATGTTGTATTTGGCTGTACAGTTCAAGTCCTGGACCCAGTGGCTGGAAACTCATGCTGGCCATGTGTACGCATGCCCAAAATCCCAAGAGGAGGATGGAGGTGAGGGATTATGTACAGTATGGCCATCCCCCTTAGGGGGGTGATTTCTCATTCCCGCCCCTCTGTCTCTCTCTCTCTAGCGAGCTCATGCACCCTACTGCAAACAAACAAACAAACAAACAAAAAACAACCAGGTTGTATTTTTAAAAGTTGTTTTTAAGGTATTTGTTTGGACCTCAAATTGCCTTCTTTCCATAGAAAAATTACCACTAATTATGGCTGTGTACTCAGGATGGTTAAAAAATGAGTCTGCAATTGCCTCCCACACCCTTTTTCTTGTTTCAGTGTTCCATGGTGTTATATATTCATTAAATATTTCCAATGACAAATAGAAAGTATGTCTGTAATGTGAGAAATTAAATAAAACTCAGTAGGAAAATTAATGTAACTTGACTGTATTTGAGGAAAAACAGGTTAAAGGAGAATAAAGAAGCAGACAGATCTCTGTAAGTCTTTTGAAGGTATCTGTTTTACATATAACTTGATTAGAAAATTTGTATCTTCAGCCCAGCCAGGTGGCTTGGTGGTTACGGTGGCTCAATCCTACATAGCTAACTGTGTGTTTCAAATCCCGGATTAGGCGGCATGAAAAATGCTGGCATATGTGCATGTATGCCCCAAATCCAGAGAACAGAGAAGGGATTATGGTGTGGCCAACCCTGCTTGGGGGAGTTTTCTCACTTTCGCTCTGTCTTTCTGGCAGGTACAAGTGCCTTCTTTTATTTAAAAAATTTTTTTAGAGAAAGTTTTGCTATAGGGTACATGCACTTGCTGGAGAGGCCTAGAGAGACAGAGAAAGTGAGAAATCATCCCCAAGGGGCATGGTCAAGCTCCAATCCCTTCTCCCCATTTAGTTCTTGGGCTTTTGGGCACACATGCACATGTGCCGGGCCTGAGTTTCAAAAGGCCAAGTCTGGGATTCGAACTGTGGTCAATCAGGTGGGAGTCCAGTGACATAACCACTATGCTAACAAATTAAAAAAATTAATTTTCCATTTTCCTTGGAATAGGTCTATTAGAAGCACTAATATGCCAGTCAATCAGAATTAGGGACCTTTGAAAAAACAATTGCTAGAGGGTGCATGCTTGAGAGAGAGAAACAGAGAGAGAGAGGGGGAAAGTGGGGGATGACCATCCCTCGTGGGGGATGACCATGCCACAATCTTTTCTCCACCATGTCTCCTGTTGAGATTTTGGGTACACACGTACATGTGCTGAGTGTGTTTGTCAAGTCACTGGGTCTGGGACTTGAACTGCACAGCCGACCATGTGGAATCCAGCTGCCTTAACCACTATGCCACTGCCTGCCTAAGACTTTCTCAATTCACAAATAAATAAGGAAAGGAAGAAAAGAGACGTATTTCCAAGATAATTGGTTAAAATTATAAAGGAGGTCAGCCATACACACCACGGCATACGGGAACCACATGGGAATGTCCCGGGTTGGTGTCCCCAGGCCTCCCTGTGCCTGTGGGTGTGCTCATGACCCTGATCTCTGCTGGCTGAGGCTGCGGGGGTAGGATCGGGGCATGAAGCCCCTTCTCGGGGTGTTCGTTTCTATCTCCTTTTCTCATGCAAGAAACGAATAAAAACCAAAACGAACACAAACCCAACAAAACAAAAAGATATAAAAAGGAGAGAGGATGTTAGAGAGGATAGCCACAAGGGAGAGGCACGGCCTGACAGGAAACGAACTGTGCTGCGGGAGAAGAAAGCAAGCAGCCAGGGAGGACGCTGAGTGAGGGAGTCTGTGTGACAGCCCTCACACCACTAGGAAGGGAGCACCGCGACGAGGCCGCAGACGGGAGAGAGGAGGCCTTTGAGGATGGCTGGCCAGCAGGGACCAAGCGGAATATACTACGGGATGCCTAGGGGAAGCTCCTGTATTCAGCCCGTTAATAACCTTTAATATTTAGATACATCTTATGTCATACATGCCCATACCCTAATTTTCCTAAAGAAGCTTGGGAGACTAAGAAAATTCACAGTTCTCCTATGTTCCTACAGGAGTCAGTAGTAAAGTAGAATAAAAGTTCACTCAAGTGTTCATTTTTGCAATCATTCCCCATCAAACCAGGTGAGACAGGAACAAAGAGGTGGGAGACAGAAACCAGGTCAACATTAAGGACAAAACTCCACAGAGAGACTGAGACAGGAGTCGGAGGGAGGGACAGGGGAACCAGGCCAACCCCGATAACTAAACTTCACACAAAGAGAATCCATACAGCTCCTGTCTGCCAATGCTGTAGAGTGGCTTCATGGTCACGCAGGTGCAATAGCGCCCCACGGGACGAACAGGCCTCTGTGCCATTAGCACGGTCAAAACACATCTCTGGGAGAAGATTTTACATACTAATGACACATGGGTGTATTTTCAAGAATGTCCACCTAGAGAGCTTGTGCACAAATGTGCACCCTTACAGGGGTCCTCAAGATCACCCCTAGACCCTAAAAGCCCACCCCTTTTATGAACAGGCATGCAAATCTCCCATCAAGGGACATCCCAAAGGTTCCTGGCACTGTCTCCTAGGGCGCAGTTGGCTCTGGCTGTGGAGTGTGCTCTCAGCTCTGCTCAATTAATCTGCTTTGCTATTCCACTCACACTTGAATTCTTCCCTGTGACCAAGTCAAGAACCTGAGAGTCTCACCCTGGTGACACAGGCACTGTTCTAGGTACAGGGAAACAACAGGGAACCACAGATAAGCTCTCCGAGAGCTGACACCCTAATGTGGGAGACGAACAGGTCAGATGGGGCGGGGTGCGATGAGATACACAGAAGCAAGAGGGAGATGAGAGTGAGGGCAGGCGTGTGTCTGTGGGCATCTCCCATGCTGTGGTCAGGGACGGCCTCTCTGTTAAGGTGACATTTAAACAGACCCGAGGAAGGCCTAGAGTGAGCACTATAGAGACCTGAGGGAGGGGCATTCCCCCAAGGAAAAGCAGGTGTCAAGTCCCAGGGGCAGGAACGTGCTTGTCCACTTCCCAAACGCCAAGGAAGCCTGTCTGACAGGAGCACAGGAGGTGAGGGGTATGACTGTAAGAGATGAGCTGGGGAAGCCAAGAGCTCACGTTGGGTTTCCAGTCCCATTGAAGACCTTGGATTTTCTTTTCCTTTATGAAGATTTTTGCCATAGAATATATGCGAGACAGAGAGAGAAAGTGAGAAATCACCCTCAGGGGAGATGGCCATGCCACAATCCCTTCTCCCCCATTTGTCTCTCAGGATTTTGGACAGGCATGCACATGCGTCTGGCTTGATTTTCAAGCCACTGAGTCTCGGACTTGAACTGTGGTCATCCATGTGGGAGTCCAACACCTTAACTATCATATCACCCAGTGGCCCCAAGACCTTGGATTTCTTTTTTTAGGAGAGATTTTTGCTTTAGGGTAGGTGCACTTGCTGGAGAGACAGAGACAGAGACACAGAAACAGAAAGTGAGAAATCACCCCAGGGGACGACTATGCCACAATCCCTTCTCTTCCATTTTCTTGGAATTTTGGGCATGCATGCACATACACTTGGTGTGAGTTTCAAGCTGCCAGGTCTGGGACTCAAACTCTGTTCAGCCTTGTGGGAGTCCAGTGAGGAAACCATTACACCATTTGCTGGTCCTAAGACCTTGGATTTTTACTCTAGGTGAACCGGGGAAATCTGTAGAGGATTTTGAGCAGAAATATGACACAGTCTGATGTTAGTTACTGAATTGTCTAAAAGTGGGTCCTGGCAGAAGGTAGGAGAGAGTTAGAAAGCTCTTATAGAAGTCCGGGTAAGAGGTAACAGTGACTTAACTTAAGTTTCTAGACTATTACTGAGAGTAACTTATTTATTTATTTTTAATTTGCTATAGGGTACATGCACTCACTGGAGTCAGAGAGAAAGTGAGAAAGCACCTCCAGGTAGGATGATCATGCTGCAATCCCTTCTCCTCTATTCTCTCAGGATCTTTGGCACACTTGCACAAATATCCAGCATGTTTTCAGGCTGCCAGTTCTGGGACTTGAACCACACAGTTGGCCATATAGGATCCAGTGGATTTAACCACCAGGCCACTTGGCTGGCCCTTATTGAGAATAATTTATCTTGGCAATTTGATGTAGAAAATGTTTGCTGGGGCCAGTAGGTGGCGTGGTGGTTGGGGTGCTGGACTCCTACATGGTCAGCAGCGGTTTGAGTCCTGGACCTGGTGACTTGCTTTCTCACTTCCCTCTCTCTTTCTCTCTCTGTTTTTCTTTGGTCAAATTAAAAAATAATAATAAATAAAATAAAATAATTCTTTTAAAAAGTGTTTACTAAATGTTTTATTTATTAATTTTTCTGGGCCTCAGAAAACTGGGTTTTAATTTCTTATGTATTTATTGATGATCTTCTTAAACCACTCTTCAAAAAGCTCTGATTTTCATTTAAAACCACTTTTCATTTTTATTTCTTCTACCCAGCCTGCCATTCTAATTCCATTTTAAGTAAATTTCCTCTTTCTTAGCAGTATCAGCAGTTTGGAAATCACTGTAGGCTTCTTAATAAAGAGTGACTTAAATTTAAGCAGTAAACAAATGGGCAGAAGCATAGACCTGGATATGCATGATGGTCTTCTGAAGGAAGACAGTCTAATTCTTCCCGATCATAGCAGAAGATGAGGGGTTAGACTGCTATGGCAATGTGCAAACCAGACCCAGTTTTTAAAGCATACCTAAGAAGAATAAAACATATTCACGATAATTATATCGAACATTTCATTGTTTGCCATGTTACAGGCACTGTTCTAAACTATAAAACAGCCACTACTATTTCTCTTTGTTTATGAGAAAATTTCAGACCAGAGATGTTAAGCAACTCACCCAACATCACGCAGTTAGTAACTATTGAGGAGGGGGTGGAACTCCGATAGTCTGTCTCCAAGGGTCTCTATAAACTTTAATATTACTCCATAAGTCTTGCTTTACTGTAGTTGCTCAATTTCATAAACAATAAAAACACAACAGTTTATGGAGAATGCCTGCCCATCCCCGGTCTTTCACTAAGAACCTACAATAAGGAGAGTTTTGAAGTGTAACTCATTCAAAATTAAGTATTCTTTTTTTATTTTTTTTGGAGAGGTTTTTGCTATAGGGCATGTGTGCTCGCCAGAAAGAGAGAGACAGAGAGACAGAAAGCGAGAAATCACCCCCAGGGGGGATGGCCACGTGGCAATCCCTTCTCCCCCAATTCTCCTCTTGGGATCTTCGGCACACACACACACACACACACACACGCACACACATGCCTGGCATGAGTTTAAGCCACTGGGTCCAGGACTCGAACCGCAGTCAACTACATGGGAGTCCAGCGACACAGCCATTACACTAACTGCTGTTCCCCAAAATTAAATATTCTTTTAAATATGATTTTATTTTTATATAATTACATTCTCATGATTAAATATATGTGGGCTTATCTTTTAAGTGGAAGGAAGGCAGGTCTTTTACAAAAAGATGAGTCATAAAAAGAAAAAAATTAACATTAAAAACAAGTTTAAAAGTGAAAATCAAAACAATTAATTTCAAGATGAGAGTACCTTCATTGATTACTAAGTTAAAGGTGCTGATACTAGTTATTAGAGAAGAAAAACATTTCTGGGGACTTATTTTTAAAGCATAATCTCTGGAATGATTACATTAGCTTTAATACTATAATGAACTATAATGAATTCCCATTCATAATAATCCCTTTGGGGCCAGGATTAGGAAATGATACTGTGATAGTATACGATAAAGGATCTATGAGCTAAACTAAGAATGCTCTTCCAATTTTTTTTAAGAATTATTTTATTTAACTTTATTTATTTATTCATTTATTTTAATTTGACCAGAAAGGGACAGAGTGTGAGAGAGAGAAAGAAAGTGAGAAAGCAAGCTGCCAGGTCTGGGACTCAAACCATGGTTGGCCATGTGGTAATGTCCAGAGCTCTAACCACCATGCCACTTGCTGGTCCCCTGCTCTTCTGATTTTATCAGAACATATCCAGGTCCAGGGCGCCGCTGCACAATACTGGAGTGACCCAGTATTGTAAGAGGCCCAGGTTTGGATCTTGGGTCAAGGGAACATTCTGGGTATGCCTGTGATCCTGGCTGGGAGGCTGGGGAGAGGATCACAGTGTGGGAGACCCCATCTAGGGTTCCTTTCTCTCTCACACACACACTCATGAAAAAAAGAAAGTTAAAAGATACATAAAAAAGTACTTTTAAAAAACCATTCATAAATTCAGACTTTTAAATGAAAGAAAGCATTGTTGCATCTTAAATTTCTATAGACTGTTACTTTTTAAAAATTTTTGTCAGTGGGTAGTGTGCTTGCTGGAGGGAGACAGAGAGAGATTAAGTGAGAAATAATCCACCAGGGAGGATGGCCACACTGTAATCCCTTCTCCACTCTCCTGTTGGGATTTGGGGCATGCACACACATGAGCCTGACATGTTTTCAAGACACCAGGTCAGGAACTGAATCAGAGTCTGCCATGTGGGATCCACACCACCTGCTGGCCCTCAATAGACTATTACTAGTACAGTGTGTTTATTCCAGTAAGAATCTCAATTAGTTTTTCCTATTCAATATATTTCTATTGAAGGTCTTTCAAATCACTATCTTTTATATGATATTTCTAAGGTCCATAAAATAAAAAGAGAGGAGAAGAATGAATGGAGGCTTTGATTTGAGAAGTTTAGTCCCATATTCTTTGTGTAGAAACAAACACACATAAAATAACAGAGCTACAGCTAAGGCAGTGCAGAAAGGATCTTTAGAATTCTAAGAATAAATTACAGCTTCCATCTGCTTTAAGCTCCTAAGTGGTTAGAGAAATCACAAAATAAGCCCTTCATAGATAATTTGTTAAAATGTGTGTAAGTTAACTTGTTAAACTGAGGTGAGACAGCGCGTTGTCCCTTAGGTTTAATTTTAAGTTAATCACTACTAAGTGGGGTAAACTCTTCCACCACTGAGGAGATTTCATTTTAAAGGGTTGAATTGAACATCACATTAAACATGGACCATTAGAATGAGCTTTGCTTTATTTGCTATTAAGGTTAAGCAACATACTCAATTCATGCCTATAAATTTTGGTCTGTTCGACTGTTAATACTACCCTTTTCCTCTTAACAAACACCAACAAACCAAATCTGTTTATATAATTTTAAAGCCTACATTTTCTGTTTAGTAATACATTTTTGTATGGAAACTATATATACTATATATGCTATATATACACATATATACACATCACTTCACTTTTTAAAACTATATATACTAAATATACACTATATATACACATCATTTCACTTTTTAAAGTGGAATTGACTATATTTTACCCAAACCATTACTATTAGACATTCACACTGTTTTAAATAATTGTTTATTTAACTTTATTTATTTTTATTATTTTAAAATTTGATATAGGGCATGTGTACTTACTGGAGAGAGACACATAGAGAGGGAGAAGGTGAGAAAGCAAGCCGCCAGGTCCAGGACTTGTACTTGGTCATGTGGAAGTCCAGCACCTTGACTACTATACCACCTGCTGACCTCCCTCATTCTTTTTTCTTTCTTTTTTAGATGTTTTTGCCTTAGGGTATGTGAGCTAGAAAGAGAGAGAGAGACAAAGACAGAGACAGAGCCAGCGAGAGGGAAAGTGAGAAATCACACCCTAGGAGGGATGGCCATGACACAACTTGACACAATCCCTTCTCCTCCATTTTCCTCCTAGGTCTTCCATTTTCCTCCTGGGATTTTGGGCACACATTCACACATGCCTGGTGTGAGTTTCAAGCCACCAGTCCGGGATGCAAACCACAGTTGGCCATGTAGGAGTCCAGCGACACAACTGCTATGCCATCTGCTGGTCCCTCTCATTCTTTCTTAATGCTATACTAAATACCCGTGGAGACGAAGAGTTGTGTATTTCTGTAGGTTATATAGAAATTCCTAAAATTGGAATTTCTAGGCCAAAGGTAGGCACAATTTTTAGGAAATTTTGAGCAGAATGCAACATTTGCCTCTAAAAGTTTGTGCCAGTTTATATTCCCAGCAGCAGTATATGAAAAGGCCTATTTCTAATATAAGATTTTTCTTATTCTTTTTTTTTTTTCCTTTTTTTGGAGAGGTTTTTGCTATAGGGTGCATGCACTTGCCAGAAAGACAGAGAGAGACAGAGAGACAGAAAGTGAGAAATCACTCCCCCAGGGGGGATGGCCACACCACAATCCCCTCTCCTCCATTCTCCTCTCGAGGTCTTGGGCACACAGGCACACATGCCCGGAGTGAGTTCAAGCCACTGGGTTGACTACATGGGAGTCCAGCCACACAGCCATCATGCCAACTATTTGCCCCAATAAAATAATTCTTTAAAAAAGAGAGAGAGAGAAAAGAACAAGTCTATCCCTAACATATCTTTGCAAACTCAGTATGTGAAAGAAAAATGGTATGTTCTGTTTTAATGGCTACTGAGTTTGAATCTTTATCAATATCTTGGCCATTTGTATGTCTTCTTGAGAACTGTTTGTTCATATCTTTTGGTTAGTAAGATATTTGTTGTCTTCTTGCAGATTGAAAAGAGCTGGATGGAGATTAAAACTTTACCATTTATATAAAGGTTATTTTTATTTATTTGTAGTAGTGTGTATATGTGTGTGTGTGTGTGTGTGTGTATGTGTGCATGAGAGGGAGGGAGAGAGAGGGAAGGAAGAGAGAGAGAGAGACAGAGACAGAGAGAGATGCAGTTCTAAAGACTAGGTCACGCTGTGAGCCCCTTCAGGCAGCACCAGGACCCTGGGCCCGCATGCACATACTCAGTGTGTTTTTAGGCTGATCGGGCTGGGGACACAAATCATAGTCCACATGTAGCTTTCAGCTCTGCAGTATAGTAATTATCAGCTGTGCCACAGAAGCCGGGCCTAGAAAGGTTCATTTTAAATAAATAATCCTGTTATAATATTGTTTCTTGGGTCCAACATAAGATTCCTGTTATATCCCTTCTATCTGTCTTTTTAAATTTTCTGAAAATTTCTTTCATCAGCTAGAGAGATGGAGAGAGCAGAGACAGCACTCCCAACAGAGTCTTGATGGTACAATCCATCCTAGCATCTGCCAGCCCTGTATCATGGGCCCATGCGTGCCACTGTATTCAGGGTGGTCCCTGGACATGAACCGGGAACCCTCCCATGTGGGTTATTTTATTTTTATTTCCTTCAGCACCACCATTTATACCCTCCTTGCATCTTTTTCTTTCCACCTGCCTTGAGTTAGTACCCAGTTAAAAACACACTTCGCACTTCAGTGTTCTTTTTTGTTTGTTTGTTTGTTTTTAATAAAAACTCACACACATGGGACAAGCAGATGGTGTAATGGTTATTGCTGGACTCCCACGTAGTCGACTGTGGTTTGAGTCCTGGATCCAGTGGCTTAAAACTCACACTGGGTGTGTGTGCGTCATGCCCGAGATCCTGAGAAGAGAATAGAGGAGAAGGGATTGAGGTGTGGCCATCTCCCTTGGGGGTGATTTCTCGCCTTTGTTCTCTCTGTCTCCAGTGAGTGCACATGCCCTATAGCAAAAATCTCTCTCCAAATGGGGGAAAAAAAACCCCCAAAAAACCTCATGCACGAGTTTTATTTTCCATTCCTTTATTCCCTAAAAATCATATAAGTTCAGCTTTTCTCCTTCTGATAATAAAAGAAATATTTATTATGAAACACATTATAAACTGTACTAAGCCCTGAAAATGTTAATCTAATTTTCAGTTTATAATTGGAAAGGCACTTATTTTTGGTTTCATTTCCTTTACTCTTTTGGGCAGGTCTAATTAACACATAATCAAAATGCTATTAATAGAATA
>NW_006207406.1:225627-240769 GCF_000334495.1 Tupaia belangeri chinensis | reverse complement strand
GGAAATGAGACTCAGAAGGAGTTTACCACCAAGAATATACTGAAGGATAAAAATCCATGTAAAACTAGGAGCTTTAGAAAATTGAAATAACTGACAAACTGCAGGGAAAAAACCCTGTAATTGCAGGAAACCTACGTCATTTCCAGAAGAGTAGGAGATGGAATGCAAAGGAGTTTCTGGGGGTGTTTTGTTTTAACTGAGGAAATTTTTTTTTTTTTTTTTTTTTTTAGTTTTGCTCTATAGTGCATGAGCTCACCAGAGAGACACTGAAAAATAGAGAGAAGGCATCCTTTGGGGGGATGGCCATGCTACAATCTTTTCTCCATTTTACACTCAGACTGTTGGGCACATTGGGCCCAGCAGTTGATCACAGTTCAAGTCCTGGACCTGGTGGCTTAAAACTCATGCTGGGAACATGTGCATGCATGCCCAAAATCCTGAGAGGAAAGTGGAGAAGAGGGTGTGGCCATCCCCTGTGGGGCATGATTTTTCGCTTTCTGTTTCTCTGTCTCTCCAGTGAGTGTACATGCCTACAGAATTTTGGGCAGATGCTCACAGATGCTCAATGTGTTTCTCAAGCCACTGGGTAAAGACCTTGAACTGAGCAGTTGGTCATGTGCGATCTAGCTGCTTTAATCCCCATTCCAGTGTCTGGCCCAACCAAGGAAATTCTTACTGTCAAGTAACATAAACCAGGCAGGGATAAGCAGGTTCCTCCTAAGTGCAAAAATAAAAATTCCCATTGTAACTAGTTTTTATTTAGTTCTTCCTTTCTTCCTTTCTTTTTGAGGGATTTTGGTTATAGGGCACATGCACTCGCAGAGAGACAGAGATACAGAAAATGAGAAATTACCGTCTCCCCTTGGGTGCATACTGCAATCCTTTCTCCTCCCTTCTCCTCTCAGGATTCTGGGCGTGCACACACACACGTCTGGTGGGAGTTTTAAGTTGCTGAGTTCAGGACTCAAAACGTAGTCAACTACGTGGGCGTCCAGCGATGTAACCATTATACCATCTGCTGGTCCCTATTTAGCATTTTCTTCTATGACCCATCGGACAAACACTTTATGAAGCCTGCCAGTGTGCCGATGACCTTGAACTTTGGTAGGTGGTGATAATGGTATCTCAAGATTATAGAACACAAAATTTTCATTGTGGGAAAATATAAAACAATGTTTAAAGAAAAATAATTTAAATCATGCACGCAAATCCACTAACACATGAGGTGTCGGAATATCTAGGAAGAGAACAGGACTCATTAGAGAGCTCCCTAAAGATGTTGGACTATTTACCTGCTAGTCCAAAAGACCAACAAAATGCAACTATCACTATGAAATACACTGAGGTGGGGTCAGCAGGTGGCATGGTGGTTGGGGTGCTGAACTCTCACATAGTCAAACATGGTTCAAGTCCTGGAACTTGCAGCTTGCTTTCTCACTTTCTCTCTCCCTCTCTGGTGAATTAAATAAATAAATAATGAAGTAAATAAAATAAACAATTCTTGGGGGACAAAAAGAAAAGAAATACACTGAGGAAAATGTTGAGAAAGAATCACCCCAACTTCCCATGATCTTTTGCAGTTCTGGTTGCTACATCTCAAGAAAACAGAATATGACTAAAAATTCAAGGAAATATGACCCAAAGAGGATTTTTCTTGTAAATGGGAAGGGTGGGAAGAGACAAAGTTAGGAGGGAACTGCGAGGAAATGGCAACATAAATAAGTATATATTTATAAAGCTCTAATGAGAATAGCAGGAAAGACATATAGAAATGCACAAAATTACATATACACTCCTTTTCTTTTTAAAGGTTTTTGCCAAAGGGTGGTGTGGACTCACTAGAGAGAGACAGAAAGAGACAGTGAGAGGGAAAGTGAGAAATCATGCCCTGGGGCAGGGGGGATAGCCATGTCTCACTTCCCTCTATTCTCTTCTCAGGGTCCTAGGCATGCACACGCGCCCAGCGCGACCTCTTAGCCTCAGCCTCCAGGCCTGGCACTCGAACCATGGTTGGCAATCTAGGAATCCAGTGTCTTATCCACTCTGCCACAGATACACTTCTTAAAAACACAGAAATGAGGAAAAGTGATCAGACTGGCCAGAAATTGAGAGTGAGTGGTTGAGATATGGCTAGATGTGATAATTACTCTGAGATAAAGAGAAACCAGTAAATGATGACTAAGAAACTAAAGAGAATAAAAATTCAAGAACAAATGGCCAGCAGGTGGTGTGGTGATTAAAGTGTAAGCCCCATATGGCTGACTGTGTTTTGACTCCCAGATCCGAAGGCTTTAAAATCATGCTGGGTGTGGGTGCATGCATGCCCAAAATACCAGGAGAAGAATGGAGGAGAAGGGATAGCGGCATGGCCAACGCCCTAGGGGATGATTTCTCATTTTCTTTCTGTCTTTTTCTAGAGAGTGCATGTACCCTATAACAAAAGCCTTTAAAAAAAATTCAAAAACAAGAAAGAAATGTGTTTAAATATACAAGGAGCGATGTGAACAACAAAAGAGAAAAGGAAAGGGTACGGATTTAAATGGACCCTAAGGACACTCGGTTAAATGAAGAAAGAGATAAGAACTCTCATTTACTTGAAGATGCACGTTGCTTCCATTTTTTAACATTTCTGAAATTAGAGAACATATGTGTATGTCTATTACTGTGTTATTTTTTTCTTGCACCACAACTTATGAATCGATGGTACTTTTTGCAATTGACAGTGCCTTAGAACATTGGAATTGCAGTATTTAACTGCTAATGAATTTACAACACTCTGTTAAATTAGATAGAAACCAACAGTTTATATAATATGCTTTGAGTTTGATGCTGTCATGGTTCTAATATCTTCAGTAGCAATTGCTAACTACCCTATCCAAATGCCACCTTCTAGACCTATGGCTGTAAAGCAAATGGTATACAACTGTTTAGAGTCTGTTCATAGTATCGGACTACCGGAATTTTCTAACATCATCCAAAGTCAGCAGTTTCAAAGTGGGTGAATAATTCAGAAAGGAAATGCTTATATTTTAGGGAGGTGATAGAGAATTAAATGAATATCTTACTTTTTTTTTTTTTTTTGCAAGAGAGATTTTAGGTACACTCGTACACGTGTCCAGCCTGAGTTTTAAGCCTCCGGGTTTGGGACTTGAACTGTGGTTGCCCATGTAGCAGTCCAGCACCTTAACCACTATGAACCTGCTGTTCCCTTTGGTGGTTTTCTTTATAACTGTATCCTGATTGTGAATCTTTTGAAGGGAAAATGACTAGAGTAAGTGAAGGTCACAGAAACATGAGGGATAGTACCCTCATCTTTCAGAGTATGGATTGACTCAAAACCCAGAGAGTTACTAAGTCATAAGCAAGTTAGCATCACCTCTGACTACTTTTCATTCATTCTCCAGGATTATTCCAAAGAAACACGATGGAACAAAGAGACTCACCAAGCATAGTAGGGTAAATATCCACAAGAGAAACCACGTTTGATACTTGGAGGTTGGCCTCGATCCCCGGTCCCATGATCAGCAGTGGAACGTGGGCACTAGCTTCATACATACTCATTTTATAGAACTGCCGATGCTCCATGGCCAGCTCCCCGTGGTCGGAAGTATATATGACAACAGTTTCTTGAAGGAGATCTAATTGATGAAGAGCCGAGATAATTTCACCTACGATAGAAATCAAGATTAACCTATTCATTAGCTTTTTCATTCATCTTTTATTCTATCACATTAAGTCTATGACAACTCTATCAGAGCTTGTCAGGATGCTTCTTAGCATCTAAGTATTATCTACTCTTCTGATATAAGGTATACCAAGTTTCATGGGCTTGCTCCTTGGGGGCTGTCTAGAGAGGAAGAAAATGTGGTGTCCACAGGAACTCTCGCTCAAAGCTTCTTCATCTGGAGATGGCGCTGGTTTGCTTTTTGTTTCTATCAGAGCAGTAGGGGGATATCTTCCTTAGTGCCTCCAATGAGAAAAGAATCACAAGTCTGGATGTCAGTGCTATTTATATCTCAGATGATAAGATTGGTAATTGCCCGGGACCAGCAGTCGGTGTAATGGTTATGTCACTGGACTCCTATATAGTTGACCATGGTTTCAGTCCTGGACCGGGTGGCTTAAACTCACGCCAGGCGCGTGTGTGTGCGTCCCCAAGATCCTGAGAGGAGAATGGGGGAGAGGGATTTCGGCGTGGCCATCTCCCCTGGGGGGGTGATTTCTCGCTTTCTGTCTCTGTCTCTCTCTCTCTGTCTTTCTGGCGAGCGCACGTGCCGATTGAATGCCCCCTTTGGCTAAAAAAACTCCAAAAAAAAAAAAAAAAAAAAAAAGATTGGTAATTGCCTCCAACCTACAACACCTGTGCAACAGGTGCTAGAAGTGGTGAGAACTTCTTTTCCCTGTTACTTTTCTCCTCTAATTCTAACCAATTACTAGACCATGCTCATAAAGTAGGAGAAGGGTGATGGAAACCCTGCTCTGAAGAAGGGCTGGGGCAAAACAGGTAGTAGAGGAGTGTGGTTTAGCACAGTCTTAAATAAGGAACGACTGGGCGGTAAAACCTCTCTGACAGTCTCTCTTAGTGGCCTGGAGCTTCCTCCTCATTATAAAGAAGAGTATGATAATAAAGCATAGTCCTGAGAGGGAAGACATCCCTATTTTGTTCCATCCTGAATCTGAGGTACAGGTGTCTGTGTATTTAAAAAAAAAACCAAAAAACAATAAACAACAACAACAAATATAGATTCTGAGGTCTAGTCAGAATTGAAATCTCAGTGCTCTATGGAGTATCCTTGTGCTTTTTCAACTAGACAGTTGAAATTCCTGCTTTTTGCTTCTTTTTCTTGAGAGAGAGATTTTTGCTATAGGGTGCATGTACTCACCAGAGAGACAGAAAGCAAGACATCAACCCCCCCAGGGGGGCTGGCCATACTGCAATTCCTTCCCCTCCATTTTCCTCTCAGGACCTTGGGTAAACATGCACACGCACCTAGTGTGAGTTTTAAGTCACTGGGTCTGGGTCTCGAACTGCAGTCGACCATGTGGGAATCCAGCAAATGTAACCATTACACCATCTGCTAGCCTTGTACTTCAGACTTTTAACAGCTTCCCACTGTCGAATTATTCAGCACAACACACGAGGCCCCTGTCTACTCTCCAACCTCAGTCTCCCCAGCAATGCCAGACTGCTTGGGATCCTCGAAACATGCCACGTTAGTTTATGCTTTCCTGCCGACTTACTCTGTCATCTGTGCAAATGATTTCTCCCACCATCCACTTGGCAAATTCCCACTCTCCCTGTAAATCCCAGCTCAAGCATTATCTCTCTGAGGAAGCATCCTCCTGTTCCTCCAGGTAGGAGCCACTCTATTCTTCAAGACCTGTATGCTGTGAATGTGACTGTAGTTACAACAGCGGATTGTAACTCCTGGTGCACACGCCCATTCGCTAAATGTCTACTGAGTGCTCAGTGTGTGCCAGGGACTGCAGACGCAATGCTGGGTATCTAGGACATCTGCTGAGGCAGGCTGGATGCCCCTGTCCTCAGGAGGCGTGCATTCTTCAAGGGAGACATGTGAGACATGTGGTAAAATGAACAGAAGAAATAACCCACATGATGATGTAAAGAACACGGTAAGGTGTGGGTACGTAGAATCCTGGGGCTGGTATACCAATTTAGAGTGGTTGGGGGAGAGATCCCAGAGGAAACAGGATCTGAGCTGAGTACTAAAGACTGAGAAAAAGCCAGTTTGTAACAAGAAAAAGGAAAATACATTTTCCTCTAGGCAGAGGCAATAGAAAATGGGGAAGCTGTGGGGGTGGGATGGGGGGTGGAAGGGACGAGCTTAGAGTGTCCTTGATTAATGCATTGTTCTCCATTGCAGTGCCCCAGTGCCCAGCAGAGTTCCTGCTACCTAGGCGGCCCTAAACATTTGTTGAATAAACCATAATTAGCAGTAGTAAATACTATCTAGTGACCAGGCCAGTGCAGATTTAAAAACAGATGCAATATATTAAATACATTTTGGAATCGGAAGTAGACAAGCTGCTACAAGAATAGTATTTGCATACTCACTGCAGCAACATTGTATAGTATTTGTCTTCAGTAGGTACAGGTGAATAGATGGCTGTCACCTTTCAAAGGTGATTTCTAGGGTGCAAATAGGCAAATAACCCCTAACACCAGAAATCATCATTGAAATACAGTTCAATAGACGTATAGACGTAGGATTTTAAAAATTTATTTAAAATCTTATTTGCATGAAGACTGAGCACTTGTAAAGTCCTATGACTCTTCCAGTACATTTTTATACTCGCTGTATTATAGCTAACTTATTACTATGGCTTTTATTTGATTTCTGCAGTATACTGGGTTTTTTTAACTTAATAAATGCTTTTTAACAAATAACCAGTCACTTTTTCCCTCCCAAGGTTTACTTTGACCAGTCAAAAGGTAGCTACAACACTTCTCTAATACTCCAGGAAATGAACAATATGGCTTATGAAAATACTTTTGTTACAAAAATGACTATTTCCTTAAAGCAGGGTTTCTCCACATATGGACCGGAAACTGCCATTACCCAGGCAGTAATATTCAGGCAAACCACTTGCTTGACAAGTACCTGATAGAGACAGGTTTGGTGTCGAGCTTGTCTTGAGCCTGACTGAGGAAAGAAAGTTCAGTGTGATTTCGGATCAGAGCATACACGGGAAATCTGAATTCAACTTTAGCTAAGCCTTGCTCTTAAGGGTCAAGGCAGAATCGATTTGTGCTGTCATGACAAGTCTGGAAGAGGTCACGAGATGCCACAAGTAAACTTTCTTATCTCTTAGAACCTCCGTGCCTTACAACTACCTGTAACAAGCATACCCATGTTCAGCTGAATACTGATTCCTGTTTAAGGCAATGAAAAGTTTTGTGTCCAGCAGACGACAGCATTTTATGACCCTTTATTTATATATGAGCAAATCTGAGCATTTGATGATTTGAGAATTGATGAAGAATTAGAATGGAGCTTTCTATTTTACCATTAATAATGTAACTTATCCAACTTTTCTGTGTCAAGGTTCCTCTAGTTCTAATCCTGAGTTATCTAAGCAACTACTGTAAGACATGTCTGAAGATGTTCACATCAGCCATTCAGCATGGTCACAGTTTGTGGGACAATGTTATACTTTTTGTGGGACAGTAATATACTTTGTCTTCACACAATTGCTTATTAGTTATGCCACCTACCAAGCATAGCATCTGTCTCAGCACACATGGCATAATAAAATGCTCGAATATCCTGAACTTCTTTTTCTGTAAACTTCCCAGTACAGTTTTTTGTATAAGAAGAGTAATAATCTATGGGATGCATTTCTGACAGAGGCGACCAGTTCGGGATTGTGATGGCATCATAAGATACCTAAAAAGAGGAGAAAAGACTTAGTTATGTGAGCTAGCAGGTGGCAGGGTGGTTTAGGTTTGGGTTCCCACATGTGTGTGCATTCCCAAAACCCCAAGAGGAGAATGGGGGAGCAAGGACTGTGGCATAGCCATCCCCCCGGGAGGTGACCTCTCACTTTCCCTTTCTCCATCTCTGTCTCACTCCAGCAAGCACACGCACCCTATGGCGAAAACTAAACTAAAATTTAAAAGCTTAGTTCTGCTAACAAAGTAGTAATAGTCTTCTCTTCCAGCATGAATGGATGATGAACTAGACAATATTTAATTACTTCAAACAGCAGAAAAGAATGATCATGAAATATACAAAAATACAGCAAAGCTGGGTGAGACAGTGCACACCTATAATCCCAGCTCCTTGGGAGGGTCTCTGGTTTAAGGTCAGCAAGATCCTGCCTCTGAAGAAAAAGGAGAGGTTAAAATGGTGAACGGTGCAGGGTGGAAGCAGGAAGGTGCCACTGCATTATGGCTGGGGCTCTACGGGAGGCCCAGGTTGGTTCCCAGTGCAACCTTATCAGGCCAGGTGTGGAGGCATAGGCCTGTGGTCCGAGCTGACAGGAAGGCCAGGGCAGGAAGGATCGTGACATGGCAGGACCTAACCAAAACACCTTTCTTTGTCTCTCTCTCTCTCACTCTCTCATACACACAAAAATAAAAATTAAAACAAAAAATTACCAGTAACAGTAAAAGGTATTTATCCATATACTGTGAGACGGTTGAGAAAAATAATTTTAAAAATTATACATGTCAATGAAAAGCATGAGCTACATTAGGCAGAACCCTAGCCCAGAAGTGTCCAAGCACTTGGTGTGAGACCAATTCAAAACCTCAGAGTCAGCACCCTAAGAATATGGATTCCTTTTTTCCAATAACTCAACAGAAAAAATGCCAATATCAAATGAGACAGTCAAATGTTTGTTACATAACTTTTTCATACATATGAAGAGTCTTCAAAAAGTACGTGGAAAATGTGAATTATGAAAAAATGGATGAATTCCATAAATTTTTGGTACCAAAATAAACTTGTAATTTCATTCTGTTTTACCACAAACTTTATTATTATTATTATTATTTTTAAAAGAGATTCTTGCTTTAGGGTGCATGTGTTCACCAGAGAGAGAGAATCAGACTGAGAGGGAAAGTGAGAAATCACCCCCTCCCCCAAGTGTGGACGGCCATGCCACAATCCCTTCTCCTCCATTCTCCTCCTGGAATCTTGGGCACACATGCACACATGCCAGAGTGATTTTTAAGCCACTGGGTCTAGGACTTGAACCGTGGTCAGTCATGTGGGAGTCCAGCGATATCACCACTATACCATCTGCTGGCCCCTCCACAAACTTTTTGAAGTCCCCTTGTATAAATGCTTACCCTGCGGACAAAAAGAATTAAATCTATGTCTTTAATTTGCATGTGTGGTTTTTCTTTTAGCTTTCTACAGGGTGTGAGTGCTTGTGGAGTGTGGGGTGGGGAGAAAAATCACTCGCAGAGTGGATGGTCACACGCAATCCCTTCTCTTCTATTCTCCTCTTGGTATTTTGGGTGCACATGCACACGCACTCATGTTTTTCAAGCCACCAGGTCTGAACCGGAAAGAGAAAGAGTGCAGTTGGCCATGTGGGATACAGTCGCCTTAACTGCCACCCACCTGCTGGCCCTGTCTGTGTCTTTTAGTCATGTAAGTTTTAAAAAGTTCACATATCTACTTAGTAGAATATTAAGTTGGAAATTACTTAACTAAGTTCATTTGGCTGGTATTAACTCTACACAAATTTTTGAAGGTGGGGCCACTTTCAAGTTTTTAAGGAGATAATGGAATATCTAAAATGCTGATGTTATTTCCTTTGAAATAGAAAGCACTAAATAGTGTTTCTGATTAGAATTTTATTTTTTTAAATTTTTTAAAGAAGTATTTTATTTAACTTTTATTTATTATTATCCTTATCAGTTTGATCAGAGAGAGACAGAGAGAGAGAAGTGAGAAAGCAAGCCACCAGGACCAAGACTTGAACCGTGGTCGGCCATGTGGGAGTCCAGTGCCTTTAACCACCATGCCACTTGCTGGCCCCACTGATTAGAATTTTTAAAGGACTTTAAACTTGATTTAAGATTATATGTTTCAAAATACAGGCAGTCCTTGCTTCACATGGTTCCAGGATGTACACATTTCAGCAATCATGGATTAGCTAAATAACCCAGTCTCCCAGCAACAGGGTTAACACTTCAGTCACCAGGGTATATGAACTGTGAATAATTGCATATATCGATAGCATGAACTTTTCCACTAGCATGTTGCTAGCTCTTTAGTTAATATATCATTATGTAAAAGGATATATGATAATTTAAAAAAAATTGCCAGAGGGCATGTGTGCTCACCAGAGACAGAGACAAAGAAAAAATAGCACTCCCCATGGGGCACGGTCGTACCACAATCCTTTCTACTCCATTTCTCCCCCTTATAGGATCTTGAGCACATGTGGACACATGCCTGACATGTTTCTCAAGCTGCTGGGCTCAGGACATGAACTGTGTTGTGGATCGTGTGGCCATGGGCTGGCCTACTTCTGGCTTTATTTATTTATTTTTTAAAGTGATCAAACGTAAATGAATTTAAAGATGAAACAGCTGAAAAATGTTGACCCTGCCACCATTCCAGAGATCCAGATACGTAGGCTCTTAGTGAAGGCACACTTATTAGCCTAACTGAAGAAGGTCATCGCAGAGAAAAGGATAAAGAGATCTCAGAGGAAGTGACATTAGTAAAAATGTTCACATTAAAGGAACTCTTGGAGATAAACCATGACATTGATAAGTACAAAAAGTAAAATGCTGAAAAATGATCAAATTGAGAAAGGAATATAGCAATTTTCTAAGTATTGCAAGTTACATGACCAGAAGACAAGCAGTGTTCAAACTAAACTACTCTTGGTAAGATTTTTAGAAAACAATTTTAATTCTCATGTTGTTAGTGTTTTCATTACAGTGCATTAAATATTAATGTTAGTATATTTTCTAGTTCTATTCATAATAAAAAACAAGAGAATTTTGGGGTCAGCAGGTGGCATAGAGGTTAAGGGTGCTGAACTCCCACATGATCGACCACAGTTCAAGTCCCAGACCTGGTGGCTTGCTTTCTCACTCTCTCTCTCTCACTCTGTCCTTCTCTGGGCAAATTAAAATAAATAAATAAATAAAGTTAAATAAATAATTCTTAAAAAAAGAAAATTTTAAGTATTTTGATACTTTTTTTAGAGAGATTTTTGCTATAGGGCGTATGTGGTTGCTGGAGAGACAGAGAGACAGGAGACAGGAAGTGAGAAATCACCCCCCCCACTCCAGCTCCTCAGGGTGGGTGGCCACTCCACAATCCCTTCTTCTTTATTCTCTTTTCAGGATTTTGGGCATGCATGCACATGCATCTGGCATGAGTTTTAAGCCTCTGGCTGGGTCTGGGGCTGGAACCATGGTCAACTATGTGTGAGTCCAGCATGTAATCATTACACCATCTGCTGGTCTGCTTCTAAATGTTCCCCCAAATGGTCAGTCCTCTCAATGATTATTTTTCATTGTCAGAGAGTGAATGCACTTGCCACAGAGAGGTGGAGAGACAGAGGAAGAGAGAAGGAAGGGGGGAGAGAGAGAGAGAGAGCGAGCAAAGCACCCTCTAATGGAGTGTGGTCATACTGCTGTCCCTCCTGCATTCTTCCATCCTGCTGAGATTTGGAGCAGCGATGCATATAGCTGGTATGGTATTCCAGCTGTTAGGGCCAGGACTGGAACAGTGATTGGCCAAGTGAGATCTGGTTTCCTTAACCATTAGGCTATAGGGTGTCTCCCCCTACCCTTGATTATTAAGATAGTGCAGGGATCAGCAGGTGGTATGGGGATTAAGGTGCTGGACTCCCACATGGTTGATCGCAGTTTGAGTCCCAGATCTGGTAGCTTGAAACAAATGCTGAGCTCATGTGCGTGCATGCTCAGAATTTCAGGAGAATGGAGGAGAGGAGATTGCAGTGTGGCCATCCCCTCTGGGAGTGTGATTTGTCACTTTCCCTCTCTCAGTCTCTCTCTGGCATGTGTACACACCCTATGGCAAAACAAAACAAAAACAAAAAACAAAAAACAAAACCAAAAAACTAAAACGAAACAGAAAAACAAAGAAAAACCCCCAAAACAAAAAAAAAAAACTTAAAAAAACTTAAAAAAAATAGTACAGTTTCTACCTGCAGGGTCAATTTTACAATCCTGCACTGTGCAAAGGGAAGGCTGCCCACACTCCTGACGGACGCCCTTCAGTTTCTCTTTTTATAGATCCATCATATGCAAATGTATTCAATTCAGAAGCAGCAGTTTTAACACTTCTCTTATTTCTGTCAAGGTGCCCCTTTAGTTTTTAATCAAACCAATTATTGGTCAAGTTTGAATGTACAATTTTCAAAATTGTCTTTAAAAGTGATAATAAAAGAAACAATATGCTAATGCCAGTAAGCTGAGCTGTAGTTCGCTTCTACGCCGGAGCACATACAGGGTACTTACTTTTTCAAGCCAATAAAGAGACGTCTGAAATGTTGAAGCTCCAAAGTTTTCTCCTGAAGATGGTGAAGGGTACGGGTGTGGCAAATTTAATCCCAGATAAAGAACAAACGGTTCGGTGAAATTAACTGCTTCCTTTCTTAACCAGTTTATTGCGCTGTCTGTATTCTTCCAGTCCTTTTCCATCACTCTCACTTTAGTCTTACTAGGGAGAAGTTTAACCATTGGCCTCCCTTCCTGTCTGAGTAAGAATGCAACATCTCTTGTCCAGGCTTCCACACGATTACTGAGGGAACAAAAAGACAAGCATATGGTAAGATATAAAGGGGCCAGCAGCTAGCATGGTGGTTAGGGTGTGGACTTCCATATGGTCGACCATGGTTTGAGCTCCAGATCTGGTGGCTTGCTTTCTCATTTTCTTCCTCTCTCTCTCTCTGGTGAGCACACATACCCTATAGCAAATTGAATAATGATAATAATAAATAAAATTAAATAAGTAATTCTTTTAAAAAAATTTTAAAAACTGACTAAACATATGCATAAAAAAGCAACATGGAAAACTCGATAATGTCAATGCTCAGAATAACTATATTTAGATCTCAATCAGAAGTTATTGAGCAAAAGAGATTATATGTATATTATATACATCATGATGAGGGCTTTAGGTAAAACGTGGAATTAATCTGGAAAAAGATAAAATAAAAAAAGAAGTTATTGAGTATTATAAATTCAAAAATCAGGACAAAGTAACAATTTAAGCTGGAGAAACAGTTCTACAGTAGAACTGACAATATTTGGTCATTGATTAGAAGGCAAAGCAGGGAGTGGGGTGACAGGATCACTTTGTTTCCAGTACTGCTCTCTCTTAGATTTCGGAAGACAGAAAAGGAAAGATTAAATATTAACCAGAAGAACAAGTTTACTGCCCAGATTATTCTATTGTACATTATTCTACTACAGTATCTGCATACCCCCAACTCACTGTATTCGTTTCCTGACGGCTAGACAAATGATCACACACTGAGTACCTTAGAACAAGAGACGTGAATCCTTTCTCAGGTCTGGGAGCTAGAGGTCTAAGTCAAGGTGTCAGAGGGTCACATGCTCCCTGATGGCTCTAGGAAGAACTCATCCTCCTCTGGTTCTCCTCCCGTTACTGGGCTTGCAGCTGCATCACTCTAGTCTCTGCCTCTGTCTTCACATCATCTTCTATGCGTCTATGTCCTTTCTCCTCTTCCAACAAAGATGGCAGCCATTTGATTGAGGATGATTTCACCTTGGGATCCTTAAAAAATCACATCTGGAAATATTGGGTCACTGGAAAAGTCGTGATGTATTTTTGCACAGAAAAACAGAAAAATACGCCATGACTTTTCTGACAACCCAATAGACTCTTATTTCTAAAGAAGGCTGCATTCTGAAGTTCTAGGTGGTTATGTGGTTTGGGGAACACTGTTTGACTCACTGTACTCAGCATTCTTTTTGCTAAATGTGCTTTCTCTTGTCCTTACTTACTATCATTGGTATCACCATCTCTACTGTTACCAAGAACCCTCAGTTAGCACTTGCTAGGCGAGAGGTACTGCTCTATTGTCTTACTATGCATTTGTGGGTCCCCAGTGCTGGGAGACCACAAGATCACATCTGTGTTTAGTAGGAGGAAGCACAAGACTCAGAATATAGTTGCGTCCGTGGCTATCATTTATGATATAAAAGGATACCCAGCAAAATCAGAAAAAGGAAAAGGTGTTTAGGACAAAGTCCAGAGGAAACCAGGCACATGCTTCCAAGAGGAGTCACAATCTACACAATCTTTTGGCCTTGCATTGTAACAACACATGTGAAGTTTTGTTTGTAAGGATTGGAGATTCTGTATCGAGTTCTTATTGGGGGCTAATCACATAGGCATTCCCTGTTTGGCAAATATCAAAAGCCCAGACTGCTGAAAAGAAAGTATGGATTTGGCACAAAAGCATTGTACAGATACTCCAGACACAAAGCAAGCTACTCGTATCAGTTAGGGAATAGTGAAAACACGTCTGAAACCCAAGTTCCCAGATGCCAGTGAAGTGTCAACCTTCTCAGGAGGTTGTTTTAAAGACAACAGTCTCAAGTCTCCTATGTTAGCACTTTCCTGCACATATTATTTCATCTAAGCCATGAAATAGAGAAATTAAAGTTCAGTTAGCTTAGATAATGTGTCCAGTATTATACCACTACAGGTTGGTGGTAAACAGAGAAGCTAGAATTCCAAAGTAGGCAATCTGATTCTAGGCCTTTAGTCTTCACCACTATGCTTGGCTGCTTGGTTTTAAGGACTTAGTTACATGGAAAAAAAAAAAGTTACAATAGACTAAATTTGAAGAAAACTGATGAAGATAAACAGCAAGTAATCTATTCTTCAAAATCCAGATTAGAAGATAAATCATAAAGTGGCCACGATTTAACAGATACTCAATCAAAATAAATCATAGAGTTAACAACATCACAAACTCTATTTATACACCTTCAGTGTTTAAGTAAAACAAAATGAGCACCATATTAGCAATTTTAATATTTTAAGAAGATTAAAAAAGCTAAAGTCTTAGTCAAATTAACATAATCAAGGGATTAAGAGATTTACTTTGACCTCTGTGGAGACATAAAAAAATAAAAGTCAAAAAGAGAAATGTATTCATGTTGGAATATTCGCTTACAAGCTAACTCACATATGCAATTACATGTATTAAAGACATTAAAATAAAAATATATATAAAAAAAGAATTGGTGTGATCAAAACAACAACAACAACTGCAAAGAGTACATGTACATTAACAACTGCAAAGAGTACATGTACATCCCTTAGCAGAGGGCAGTCTATTAGGATTGTTTTTGTTTTAGTTTTTACCTAATGGAGTGGTGTCCTGAAGTGTAGTCGAGTTTTCCAAATTTTTGTGTTCGGTAGCCATGCTTCTCCATGACATCCATCCATGTTGTATAATTTGGATCTAGACCCTTAAAGTTATTCCACGATTCTGTTAAGTGTGTGAAGAGGCCACTCCATATTGCTGGAGGAAAAATGGGGTTAAAGTAAAGCTTAGCAATTTCTTTGAACTATTGAGACCCCTACTCTTTTTTTTTTTTTTTTTTTTTTTTTTTTGTTTTTTTTTTTTAGGGGGGTGC
>NW_006207406.1:180799-225446 GCF_000334495.1 Tupaia belangeri chinensis | reverse complement strand
TTTTTTTTTGAGATTTTTGCTATAGGGTGCATGCACTTGCCAGAAGGACAGAGAGAGACAGAGAGACAGAAAGGGAGAAATCACCCCCCAGGGGAGATGGCCACGCCGCAATCCCTTCTCCTCCATTCTTCTCTTGGGATCTTGGGCACGCACACACATGCACCTGGCATGAGTCTAAGCCACCGAGTCTGGGACTTGAACCGAGGTGAACTACATGGGAGTTCAGTGACATAGCCATTATGCTAACTGCTGGTCCTGAGACCCTTACTCTTGAGAGAGTAGTCCACTATTTAAAGACCGAGCTCTGGAGTAGGACACATGTGCATTATGTGCTTCCCTAACATTTTCAGTTGTTACCTTGTTTTATCAGGGGAGAATCCTGCTTGGAGTTATTATTATTATTTTACAGATGAGCTGACTGAGGCTCAGAAGTTATGCTGATTAAGGTAAATACAGGTGCAATGAAATACAAAGCTGGTGTGACTCTAGAGTCTTCTTCCATCATAACATTAACCTCTAAGTATTAATTGGTGAATTCTCTAAATCAGTTCATTGAAGTATAAATCTAATTTCCCCAATACCCTCAAGGATTTTCCCTCTTCCTTGCCCTTTTGCTGCCTTGTCACAAAAAAATTTATGTGTACTATGTCTTCTCTCTTATTCTCTACAGCTATGATTATTTATTCACTAACTATAGTACCTCTTTTTCTTTTCCTGTTTCTGTGTACACACACATTAGGCTTGGAACGAGCTTCCTGTTCTCATTTAACAAAATAGTCTGAGAGGTAGGATGGGGGATTATCTGGGTTGGAACTGCAGTAAGACCTGGTACTAAATAGCCTTTACCTTTCTGTACTTTAGTTTCCATTTGTAAAGTGTGGATAATAATGGTGTCTACTTTGTAGAAACATGAGGATTCTGTAAATTAATGCATTTAAGGCACTTAGAACACAAATGGAGTTGAAAACATTTGTGAAAAAAATGGGATAAAGAACTAAAAATAGGGACCAGCAGTTAACGTAATGGCTATGTCATTGGACTCCCATGTAGTTGACTGTGGTTCAAATCCTGGACCCGGTGGCTTAAACTCACGCCAGGCGCGTGTACGTGCATGCCCAAGATCTCGAGAGGAGAATGGAAGGGAAGGGATTGTGGCATGGCCATCCCCCCTGGGGGGTGATTTCTTGCTTTCTATCTCTCTGTCTCTGTCTGTCTGGCAAGCGCACGCACCCTATGGCAAAAACCTCTCCAAAAAAAAAAAAAAAAAAGAACTAAAAATAAAACATAACTTCATTTTTCAACAGAAGCGCCATCAAGTACAAGGCACGTTAGTAGGCAGTGATACTAGCCACTTAGTCCACCCCTAAAGAACTGAGGGTCCTGAGAATTTAACCATATTAGGGCAATCTTTTCACATTATAAATTGAAAAAAAAAATGAGTGTCTTTTAAAGATCCTTTAAGATTGGGGTGGGGGGGAGCCAGAAGGACTGTAAGGTGGATGCCCAATGATTTCTCACTGAAACTCGCAGAACTGCCCTTGTTTGATGAGAGGAATGAGTAGGAGCATTGCCATGGTGGAGGACTCTCTGGTGAAAGTTTGCTGGGCATTTTTCTGCTAAAACGTCACCTAGCTTTGTCTAAACATTCACAATGAGCATATTCATTAGCTAACCAGCTCTTTAGACCTCTAGAAAGGTAACAAGCAAAATGCCTTGGACATCCCAAAAAACTACTGCCATGACCTTTGCTCTTGAGGGGTCCACTTTTGCTTTTGAGTGGACCACTTCCACTCTTGGTAGCCATTATGTTGTGCTTTGTATTCAGGATCATAATGATAAAGCCATGTTAACATGTCATCTCCTGTTACATTTTTTTGGAGGAAAAAAAAGCTTCAGGATCTTGATCTGACTTGTTTAAAATTTCTAGAGAAAGCTCTGCTCTTGTCTGCAGCTGGTCTGGGTGCAACAGTTTTTGGTCCTAATCAAGCAGAGTTTGCCCAACTTTAATATATTCAGTCAGAATTGTGTCAGCTGCACCAACTGCAATGTCTATGATGTTGACTGTTGTCTCTGCTGTTAATCATTAGTCTGCTTCAGTTAGGGCATGGATAAGAATAATTATTTTCCTTGTAAATTATTGTGATGGCCTGCTGCTGTAGGCATCACATACCACACTGTCTCAGTTCTTCTTTTTTTTATTTTGGAAAAGGTTTTCGCTATAGGACGTGCGCGCTCGCCAGACAGACAGAGTTAGACAGAGAGACAGAAAGTGAGAAACCACCCCCCAGGGGGGATGGTCACGCTGCACTCCCTTCTCCTTCATACTCCTCTTGGGATCTTGGGCACGCACGCACTCCTGGCGTGACTTTTAAGCCACCGGGTCCAGGACGTGAACCATGGTCGACTACGTGGGAGTCCAGCACATAGCCATTAACGCTAACTGCTGGTTCCCTGTCTCAGCTTTTCTTAAGACAAGCTATTCATTTGTATATTGCTGATTTCTCTGGGGCATTGTCCCCATAAACTTTTTGTAAAATATCAATGATTTCACCATTTTTTTCACCCAAGTTTGACCATAAATTTGATATTTGTTCTTGTTTTAATTTCAGCAGAATTCATGTTGCTCTGATAGGGGCTCTTTTCAAATGGATGTCTTTTTAAAGTTTGTTTCTTTCTTTCACAACAGTGAGAAACAGAGAGATCAAGACAAGCATTCTCAAGAGGGTTTCATGCCATGATCCTCCCCTAGCCCCTCCCAGCCAGCCAGGACCATGGGCATGATGCCTGGTATGTACAGCTGACTGAGGAAATGAATCTGTGTTCTTCCATATGAATCCAGCATCATTGGAGCAATGTATTACTACTGTGCCACTGAGCCAGCCCCCAAACTGATGTCATCTTCTTAGTGCCTTAAACTAGATCCTGTTCAGATACAACGAGTAAGTACAAGTTTATTTTGGTACCAAAAAAAAAAAAAAACCAAACCTGAAATCCATGAATATTTTCCTCCTAATATGTATTTTCCATGAACTTTTAAAATACTCTGTCAGATAGATAGTAAGAAAGCAATAAATGTTAGCTTTTATTACTATCAGGTTGTCAGAAAAGTCATGATTTGCTCAAACTTCAAAATATACTTCTTCCAGAAAAAATAAATCACTTAACATTTTTGAGACTTTAAGAGTTCATTGATCATGTTCTCATTCTTTCTTTCATCTGACACTCAGAACAAATCTGTGAGGGACACAGCATATACAGCATTTTGTAGATAATGAAATTGAGTGATGAGTCTGATATGGTCCATTGAGGATTGCAATCCAGGTCACTACCCCACCCTAGACCACTGTTAATTTTACTCTCAATACAGAAAAAGAATTAATAAACTGGTTTTTGGAATACCTGGTTCTTTATCAGTGAAATATCACTATCACACAGTTTACATTTCCTTTTAATAATGAAGATTAAATGTGCCAAAAAATATAGGTGAAAGAGCTTGTAACTTAATTCACAGAAAATATCATGTTAGTAACTTACAGACAAAAATCAAACTGTCAAGTACTATTTGTAGAGTCCCAGGTAAACATTCACTAACCAGAAGGAGAGAGGAAAAATACAACAACAGACAAAATTTATTAAAACAATAGTTTTCCCTCTTTCTTGGGTTTTTCCCTATTCATGACTTAATGCCACTGACATTTTGCCATTAAAGCTATGTTTGTTTGTTAAATGATTGTTACAAAGGTGAATGATTAAACTTTGAATAGAGTGAATTGAGGCCGAAGAGAAAGAGCTAAAGTATATAATCTAAAATAGTGTGGAGAAATTCAGATGTACTTAATTATGAGAAATTCTAAATACTTTGTGGTATTTTGTAAAAGTCCATAGAAATATTCCCAACTCCCTCCACCCTTACTGAAAAATTTCCTTGGAAATAGAATTCTTCTAGGAAATATGAGTACTTCCTTATTTTTTTTTGGATAGTCAAAAGATTCTTAGTCATTAATCATAAGGAAATGAAACAGTAACACATGAACTTGATATCACTTTAGATGATACAAATTCCTACTTTTGAAAAATAAATTAGGGTCCAGCCCCATGGCCTGGATTCCACATAAGGAGCTGGATTCCACAGAGCTGACCCTGTGGTTTGACTCGTGGACCCAGTGGCTTGAAAAACATACTGGGTTTGTGTGTGAGTGCCCAAAATTCTGACAAGATGGAGAGATGGAGGAGAAGGTATTGTGGTGTGATTATGTCCCATTGGGGGGTGTTTTCTCTTTCTTTTTTTTCTCTAGTGAGAGTGCACATGCTCTTTGGCAATTAAAAAAAAAGAAAGAAAAGGATAAGTTAGAAATGCTTTAAAAATTTTTTTTTAAAAAGTTTTTGCCATAGGGTACATGTGCTCACTGGAGAGACAGAAAGAGACAGAGGGAAAGTGAGAAATCATCCCCCAAGGGGGATAGCCACACCACAATCCCTTCTCCTCCTGGGATTATTAGGTATACATGCATATGTGCCTGGTGTGATTTTCCAGCTGCGAGGCCCAGGACTCAAACTGTGGTCAGTTATGTGGACTTCTAGCACCTTAACCACTACACCACCTGCTGGCCCCTAAAAACTCTAATAACCCTAATACCCAATATATACCTTATAACACAGCATTTACTAAAAAAATTAATCAAGTGCCAAATATGACTTACTACTTCACTTTTGGGTATGATCTTTTAAACTGTGAATATATTTTTAGGGTGTAGCCATTTTCTCCCATTAAAATGAAGCACTTCATACCTGCACGTGATGGGCAACAGACTGGAGAATTTGTGTAGGCATTCAGAAAGGAAGTGCCATGTGCTTTCATGAAGTTGACAAAAGGAAGCTTCACTACCTGACTTCCTGGATGAAATGTTAACCTTCCATCCTAGAATAAAGAAATATGATTAACTCTGGCTGCATTACAAAAGAAGTCAGTGCAGCATTACACTTGGATTCATACAAATATAGCAAATAAACTGAAGAGCTTCTTGAGATATTCTTTTGGGGGTCAGTGGATTTAGTGAAAACTATTTGAGTGCTTACCATGTGTCAGGCACTGTGCAAGATCTAAAGATACAATAGTGACTAAAACAAAGTCTTGCCTTCGTGAAGCTTACTATTTAGTGGGAGAGGCAGAAAGTATACTGATAAATAAACCATGAATTATTACAAACCATGGCCAGCTGTGGTGGTGCAGTAATAACACTGTAGCTACATGGGAAGGTTCCAGGATTGCTCCTCAAAGTTTCCCTATATATGCAGGGGGTGATTAAGCATGCCCTTGAGCCTGGCTGTCTGAGGCTAGGTCCTTTGAATTTCCATTTTAGAATGGGTTTTTTCTATTTCTGTGAAACAAAAGTTGAAGAAATTTTTCTTGAGATTATGTTGACTCTTTAGATCAATTTGGTAAGTATTACTATATTAAGAATATTAAATCTTCTGATCCATGAACATGGTATATCTTCCCATTTATTTAGGTTTTTAAAAAAATTTCTTACAACCTTGATTGGTAAATTTTCATAATATTATAGGTACACTTCTTTGGTTAGATTTACTACTAAGGAGTTCAATTTTTGATGCTACTTTTTAAAATTTAATTTTTATTTATTATTATTTAAAAAAATTTGCTACAGGGCATGTGTGTTGATGCTACTTTTAATTGAATAATTTTCATAATTTCAAGTTTGTTCATCAATTAAGTTTATGAAAATACAGTTGATTTTTGTAAAATGCTCTTGTATCCCACAGTCTTACTAACTTTATTTATTGGTTCAACAGTTAGATAACAGGTTCCCTAGGACTCAATATAAAATATTAAAAAAAAAAGTTTTACTTCTTTATCTCCAATATAGATGCCTTTTATTCCATTTGGTTGTCTGATTTCCAGGCTAGAACATCTAGGACAATGCTAAATGTAAGTGGTGAGAACACAAAATCTTGTCTTTCTTCTGATCTTAGGGAGAAACATTTTGTCTTTTACCATTACATAAAGTATTAGCTCTGGCTTTTTTATAGCTATCCTATATAAGATTGAGGACATTTCTTTCTATTTCTAGGCAGCTGGGTGCTTTTATCATGAAGGTTGTTGAATTTTGTCAAAATGCTTTTTTTTGCATCTTTTGAGATCATCACTTGGTTTTTGCTCTTTATTCAGTTTACATGTGGTATTATATTAATTAATTTTAAATAAACTTGTACTTTAATTCCACTTCCTAGGAACTTTAAAAAAAATATTATTATTATCACTTTTTTTTTCAAGAGAGACTTTTGCTATAGGGCACATGCACTCACCAGAGAAACAGAGAGAAGAAAGTGAGAAATCACCCACCCCCCAGGGGAGATGGCCACATCACAATTCCTTCTCTTCTGGATTTTGGGCACACATGCATAAGTATCCAGTGTGAGTTTTAAGTTGCTGGGGCTGGGACTTGAACCATGGTTGGCCATGTGGGAGCCCAGTGCCTTAACCACTACACCGCCTGCTGGCCCCATCATTATCATTTTTAACTCTCCATAGGACCAGAGAGAGAAAGACACACACCCAGAGAGGGAGAGAAAGAGAAACAGAAAGTGAAAAAGTAAGCCACCAGGTCCAGGACTTGAACCATGGTTAGTAATGTGGAAGTCTAGCCACTTAACCACCACCTCTGGCCCCCTTATTAACTTATTTTCAGAGAGTACTCTACATTCTGGAGCTAAATCTCACTTGTTCATGGTCTACAATCTTTTTTACATACTGGTTAATAGTATTTTTTACATACTGGTTACTAGCATTTTGTTGAAGATCTTTGTTTCTATATTCCTAAGAGATACTGGTCTGTAGTAGTCTTTTCTTATGATGTATTTGGCTTTGGAATCGGGCACATACTGATCTTATTGAATGAATTTGAAAGTGTTCCCTCCTTTTCTATCTTTTAGAAGAGATTAGGAAGAATTAGTATTAATTTTTTAAATGTTTGACAGAATTTACCAGTGGAGCCATCTGTAACTGGGCTTTTCTTTTGTAGATAGTTTTAAAATGACTAATTCAAACTTTGTTACGGTTGCATTCAGATGGTCTATCTCTTATAGAGTCAGTCTGGATAGTCTATGTCTTTCAAGCAATTTGTCTAGCTCATCTAAGTTATTCACTTTGTTTAGATACAGTTGTTAGATATAAGAGACTATAAATATTCCCTTATAATTCTCTAATTTTTTAAAAAGAGTTATTTATTTCCATTTGTTACTATCATTATTTTTATTTTGAAGAGAGAGAGAGAAAGTGAGAAAGCAAGCTGCCAGGTCTGGGACTCAAAACCATGGTCGGCCATGTGGGAATCCAGCACCTTTAACCATCCTGCCACCTGCCTGCCCAAATTCTCTTATTTTTTAAATTAATATCCCTTCTTTCCTTTATGATTTTAGTAATTCGGACTTTTATTTTAGCTAAAGCTCTATTAATTTTATTGATCTTTTCAAAAAAACAACTTGATGTCATTGATTTTCCCTATTTCCTTCATTTCTACTCTTATCCTCACTGTCTCCTTTCTTCTGCTTGATTTGCATGTCTGATCTTCTCAGCTTCTCTCTCTTTGTCTCTTTGCACTAGTAGTGAGCTACGGCAGGCATCCTTGGGGCTCTAAATTCTCAGCTTCCTGCACTTGCCATAGAGCCTTTGTCCTATTAGTGGGGGGTGAATGGAAGAAAGAAGTCCTCAACTTCTCAGTTGCATTCACCAGGAATTTAGCCACTTCAACTTGGATTCACAGAACATGAGAAATGCCAGTAGCCTGCCCTTTCTGGTGGGATACTTCAATTGGTGATTGGGAGCCTAGGAAGAAGGATCTCTGTCTTCATGAGAGTGATGCCTCTATCAATCTGAGCCAGGCTCAGTGATGCAGACTCACGTTCTTATGAACTTTAGTACTTGAATAAATGTTTCTTGATTTGATGTATGCCTTTGGAAATTTTTTCAGCTGCTTAAAAATGTTTTGAATCTTAGTCATTTTTATTTATAGCTTAAAAATAGTTGTCACGGGACCAGCAGTTGGCGCAATGGCTGTGTCACTGGACTCCCACGTAGTCGACTGCGGTTCGAGTCCCAGACCCGGTGGGTTAAACTTAACGCCAGGCGTGTGTGTGTGTGTGTGTGTGTGTGTGTGTGTGTGTACCCAAAATCTTGAGAGAAGAATGGAGAAGGGATTGCGGTGTGGCCATCCCCCCGAGGGGCGATTTCTCATTTTCTGTCTCACTGACAAGAGCACACACCCTATAGCAAAAAACCTCTCCCAAAAAAAAAAAAAAGTTGTCACTAGTTTTGCTTGCTTTACTGGGGAGTGGGTCTCTGAAGTTCCTCATGTTATCATCCTGAAAGTAAAACAATGCTATTTTCTTTTTTTGGAGAGGTTTTTGCTATAGGGCGCGTGCGCTCGCCAGACTGACAGAGAGAGAGAGAGAGACAGAGAGAAAGAAAGTGAGAAATCACCCCCCCAGAGGGGATGGCCATGCTGCAATCCCTTCTCCTCCATTCTCCTCTCGGGATCTTGGACACGCACGCACACGTGCCCAGCGTGAGTTTAAGCCACCAGGTCCGGGACTCGAACCGCGGTCGACTACGTGGGAGTCCAGCGACATAGCCATTACTCTAACTGCTGGTCCCAACAAATGCTATTTTCTTGCCACAGTAACTATTGCCTAAACTGCCATTTCTTAGTTTGTAGAGTTACAGAAATGATCACTCATACTGTCAAAAATCTAACTGCATATCAAACTTGCCTGACCAAAGAGAGAAGAATGATTTCAAGTTAAACAAGTTTGTTACTACATAGTGGAATGTACTTAAAACCTCAAGTGCCCTAGACCATGCCCCATCCTGGGAGCTGCCCTCAGTTAATGGCCATCCAACAGGAGAATACATTTCCCTGGTCCCATTTCCCTGGCACAATGGCTCTGAAACATCACGTTAGTTTAAGGACACTCATATCGTAGCAACGAGAGTCAACTTCTCCTTCTGCTTCTTTCACTTCCCTGTGACCTGAAGAACACTCCCTAATAAACTGCTTTCATGTTATTTCCAATATTTCACATCTTCTAGTTTAGATAATCATAAAGATTACTTTAAGTAATAGTCTCGGAAAACCCTATGGTCATATCTAGATCATGTAACTTTAATCATCATGGGTTAATCTATAAGAAAGGCAATGCAACATAGTGATTAAAAACATTCTTTGGTGCCAGCAGTGCTTAATACCAACAATCTACGTGACCACAGTTTTGTGGTCACATAGTTAGTAAAAATAAACTACAATCAACAGTCAAACACTTGTCTAAGCAGCAGTTTTTAAAACATGGATAATACGAAAAGCATCAGGTAAGGTTGACAGTGTATCCTTAGCTTGAAAAGTTCCAAACATTGGTGAAGTATGAGATTAAACACCACTGCAACCACCACCACCACCACACACACACACACACACACACACACACACATGCATATCCAAGTTTTCTGGAATATGGGGAAGTGGATCAAATTATATCAACTGACACACTTGGGTCAGCACCAGCGGGATTATCAGATACCTGGGTAATAATAATAAAGTTAACTCTTTTGCCAACTTAAGGTGAACTGCAAATTGAATTTTAGAAGCTAACACAGTTCTATAGAGATGCACAACGTTACTTTCCCCCACAATTGAATCGAACGGAGGGATGGATTGAAGAAAGTTCACTAGTAGTGGTAATTTAGTGGGTAGAGGCCCGCACAAAGATTGAGATAAAGCGTTGCAAAGGGATCATCGGAGTGCGTTTCACTTACTAAAGTACTGTTTCATACCTATGCCCAAGTATGTGGTGTGCATGTGCACGCAGGACCTCATATTACAACGTTATTTCTTACTTTGCATCGGGGTAAAACATGTTTGACAGCCTCAGATTCTGCACCCCACTGCCAACAGCACATACCGCAGGACCGTCGGGTCCGGGTCAGAAGAGGGGCGTCCCCTGCTCTCCCATCCCGCACTTACGAAGGCATCGCTGACGACCAGCACCACGTTAGGCGCCGCAGGGGCTCCCCGCCTCCACCCCCTTGCCCCGGGGGCTGGTGCCGCCAGTGCAGAGGCTGCGACCACCGACACCCACAGCAGCAGCATCGCGAGGAGCGGTTCTGACAGCCAGAGTCCGGCTTGCCTCTTCAGTCTTTGAATCTCGTCCCGGGAGGAGGAAGGCAAAGAATGGGAACTTCTCCCAGAGCTTGCAGTCTGATTTCCATAGAAAACAAATCGTCACTGGCAGAACTACAACTCCCATCGGGCTTAGACAGCGCGCATGCGCAAAAGCGGGATCCTCGGCTTGAAATCTCCTTAAGACATTTTAATCAAGTACCGAGCGAATTTGAACCCAGGGGCTTCCAGTCACGTGAACGATGCCTGGGAAGTGCGCCTGCGCTCTCACTCCAGGCTGGGCGTTCGTAGAGCGGCATCTCTTCCAGGTGGGTTCGGGTTTGTGTAGCTTTTGCAGAAGTTGGAGACGGTGGGAGGCTGACTTGACATTTAAAGAACGGATCGGGGACCGGGGACGCTCGTTTTGCTCCGCGCAAGCGTGGCTGTGTTCCGCCAAAGAGTGAGCTGAGCGGTGATGAGGTGGCCGCGCGGCTGTCTCTTAAGTTGGAAGGGGCGGTTCCTCGAGGGGTCTCGGGTCGGTTGTCTCTGGTGCGGGTGGGATATCTCCGGGCCCCTCGGACACCTTCTCCAAGAACATTTCTGGCTCGTCTCCTCTTATTGCCTGTCTTTGCCAGTGCAGTAAGGATTTATTGTGCTCCTATGGGGTGAGGAGCAGGGCCTAGTGAGAAGTTTCAGGTTCTAGGTGGGGAAAAGCCTAGGAAGCCCTTGCCTTCGGGGTGCAGAGGACAAAAACAGAACAGGCTCTCCGAGGAAGTGTTGGGCTGCGTGACGTGTTCCATTAATTGACGTAGGTTCAGAATACCATTGTTCTGCCTCAGAATAATCACTGGTCCCTTTTGACTGTTGAACTCCTTTGGAGAGTTCTGGAAGAAGCAGATTTCTGTCCTACAGCCAAATTCTTGACTTCATTATCATAACTTTAGGGACATCATTTATATGTCACGCTAGTTATTTGAATATTATTTTTAGGAAGAGGAGTTGTACTATTGATTTAACATAAAATCGACTCTTACTGGCAGTGATTTTTTTTTTTGCATGAAATAATTGTAATAAGGGGCAGACCTTATTTTTGAAAGTATTAATATAGCACTTACTACATGGTGAATATTGTCTAAACATTTACTGAACACCTACTGTATTTCAGGTACTTGGACATGGGATATTTTTTGTAATTCTCACTTGCACCATTTGCAAATAGGAAAACAGACTTGGAGAGAATAAATCTGGACCAGGTTACCCAGAGAACCAGTCTGAACAGAAATATAAATTGAAGACTTAAGTGTCCAATTACTTGCAAAATTTTGTGACAATCTGCAGAGTTTAATCGCTGTTAGTGAAGCAGAATTCTCAATCAGGCAGCGTGTTAAAGATATACTTGCAAAAATATAAAACGTAGTCTTTGTCTACAGAGTCGACACTCTAGAGAAACAAAACTAAGTATATTATGAAATAATTCACTAGCATGAGAGGTAATACAGGTGGGCACCCCCATGGACAGGGTCTGTTTAGAAAATTTGTTCAGAGTTGGAATATAGGGCATTTTTACCATAAAAACACAACTGACTGCCAGATTCACAGAAAATACATTTTCCTTTATTTATGGCATAGTACTGATTCCATGAACTAACTACACTTAGTGTCTATGATTTTGTTTTTATAGGAAGCTAATTATCCTTGGAATTCATTTTTGGGAATACTGGTATAGATAATAAGTGTTACAAGTTCAGACTAGAGTAAGGTTTATCTGGCTGTGCGCTTGACACTTGAACGTGACCTTGAATCATGTGTAGCATGTAAGTAGACAAAAGCGACTTGTGAGCAGGCTAATGGGAGAAGCAGAGATGTACATGTCGAAAGCTCTGGGAATGAGCAGAAGACATAACATAAGCTAATATTGAAACATTAACGTGACTTGGTGGTAGGGTTTGGCAGGCTTTAGGAGATCATCAGCCATTTATTGGGTATATAAGTGCTGGGTATAGAAGGAGCTCTGAATATGTAAGGCCTGCACTTAGTGATTTGTGAAGTTGAGAGGACACACCTATACAGAACAGTGAAAAGCATCTGTTAACCTCCAGCTGAGTAGCTCATAAGAGGTTTGGAAGAGGGAATAATCTCTGTTGCAGACTTTATTCTAGTATTTCGAGGTAACTAATTTAAAGAGGGTACTTTTTTATACTTTTTTTTTCTTTTTTTAAAGTTTATTCTTTCAATGAGCGAAAGAGACAGAGAGATAGCACCCCTAAGGGGGTCTTGATGCCGAGATCCACCCCTGGCTTCAGCCAGCCCTGGATCACCAGCACAGGTATGCCTGGCCAACTGAAGGAGGTGTCCACACTCCAACCCAGAACCTTTCCATGTGGGTCAGCCACATAGAATGTTATGCTTTACTGCTGTGCTGCCTTTCACTCCCCCTCCCCCAAGGAAGTTCATGTTGGATAGTGCTGTCTTTTGACTAATAGGAAGTATCTTCAGAAAGCTCATAGAAAATGCGCATTATGAAAATATTATACATGGATCTCAAATTTTTGTGTGTGCCAAAATACACTTGCATTTTAATTCCATCTTTTCCACAGACTTTTTGAAGTTCCCTCATCTATTGATAGTAGCATGATGTAGTCAACTTTGTCAGTCCTGTCTCATCCTCTATGATTTAGAACAAGGTTCACTTTAGTATTGTTAGCTTGCGAGTTGGGAGTAAATAAATGCCCTTGATTGTTCTAGATTCTAAATAAAATAGTACAGAAATCTCTGATGTTCTTTTGTAGCTTTTTTTTTTTTTTTTTCAGTAGTTTTTTTGCCATAGGTGTGGGTGCTTACTGGAGAGAGACAGAGAGAGGGAAAGTGAGAAATCATCTCCCAGGGAGGATGGCCATACTTCAGTCCCTTCTCCATTCTCTTCTTGGGATTTTGGACACACAGGTATGCACCTGGGGTGATTTTCAAGTCTCTGGGTCCATGACTCGAATCATAGGAGTCCAGCACCTTAACCAGTATGCCACCTGCTGGACCCAGCTCAGTTCTTTCTATTGAAGTCAAGAAGGTATTTTGAGTTTCTGTTATGTATTTTAAAATCTTTCTGAAGTTTCCTTATATCACCTGAGGCCATAGGAATTCACTTTTGACCAATTTAGAACTTTGGCGATTACTTAATGTCTTTCTGGGAAAGAAAAAGACTAAAAATTGTACATAATTATTTGTGTTTTAAGTTATAAATGATAAAAATTGAATGTGGATCTGATGTGGAAAAATTCAGAAGGCTCTCGATTGTGGGTTGTGGATGTCGTCCCTTTTATGTGCCTGTGTCTTACTTGTTTTTATTTAGATGGAAAACAGATAAGGAAGAATCTGAAATTCGATTCAAAAAGACGATAGAGGTGATAAAAGATAAAGGTAAGTGTCTAGAGTGCCAAATAATAAATAACTAGTTTATCTTTACTTAACGATTTTTACTATTAATAAGTCCTTTGAGAAGAAAGGTTTAAGGCATTGATTTTTTAAAATATCAAACTGTAAGTCATCACAAAATACCTTTAGACATTAGTCATTAGATTTAAAGATATCTTTTGTTTTCTGTACTTTCATTGTTGTTGTTATTACTGTTTACTCTGATTGTTTTCGCTTTGTAGAATCTGTATATGAGCACAGTGGAATATAGCTTGAGTTTCCATGGCCTCAGCTGGGACTGTAGGACTTACGGATCTATTTCTCTGTATTTGTTCGTTTTGAAAGCTTGCATTGCCTTTTTGGTATGACTGTCACTTTCTAACTCTTTAAGTGCATTGGTTGGTACTTTTTGATTTATTGGGTTGTTGGAAAAGTCATGATGCATTTTTCTCTGTATTCTTACAGAAAAATGCATCATGACTTTTTTAGTGACCCAATATGTTGGATAGAAAACTTTTTGGTTGGTAGTAGAACAAAATGTGTGAAGTGGTGTGCTCTTATTTTAAAACATCAGTCGAGATTGAGTAGAATAAAATGGGAGGAAAGGTGTAAGGGGTATATATTAGTATTGGGGTATAGAAGAATATTAAAGACGCATGCAAGCGACTCTTCGAAGTGTAGGCAATGCTTAGACTCTAGAGAAGTATTCCAGGTGGAGGAGTGTGGGATGTCATGGAATCATTTTAGGTATTGTAAAAGCCAAAGGAGTTGACTGGCACTTAGCAGATGGCTGGCTTTCAATAACTGTTTGTTTAGAAAGTTAGTGAATGAGCCTCTCCCTTCCCCTCAGTAGAAGAA
The DNA here is from genome assembly GCF_000334495.1 of Tupaia belangeri chinensis. Classification (NCBI taxonomy): domain Eukaryota; kingdom Metazoa; phylum Chordata; class Mammalia; order Scandentia; family Tupaiidae; genus Tupaia; species Tupaia belangeri. The sequence continues at coordinate 211,011 of NW_006207406.1, read as the reverse complement.
ATAGTAGTACTTTTCTGGGCTTGGAAAAGGAAGATTATTTAGTCTTTTAAAAAATTAATCTCCTGGGACCAGCAGTTAGCGTAATGGATATGTCGCTGGACTCCCACGTAGTCGACCGCGGTTCGAGTCCCAGACCCGGTGGCTTAAACTCACACTGGGTGCATGTGCATGCGTGCCCAAGATCCCGAGAGGAGAATGGAGGAGAATGGAGGAGAAGGGATTGCGGCGTGGCCATCCCCCCTGGGGAGTGATTTCTCACTTTCTGTCTCGCTGTCTCTTTCTGGCAAGCGCACGCACCCTATAGCAAAAACCTCTCAAAAAAAAAAAAAAATTAATCTCCTGAGGCCTGGCCATGGTGGTGCCCGGTAGGGTGCCCTATGTGATGCTGGATCACATGGGAAGCCTCAGTTCAGATCCTGGACCAGTGTGAATGCGCTTGGACGTAGCACTGTACCTGTGATCCTGACTGGCTACAGGGTCGGGGCAGAGGGGGTCACGATGTGGTGAGACCCTGTTGGGGTACCTATCTCTCTCTCTCTCTGTATCTATCTCATGAGAAAACTTCCTGCAGTTTATATGTATGCATATATATGTCCATGTGTGTACATGCATATATGCATAAGGTAAGGGGAGGGTTGCAGTGTGAGCATATGATGCTAAACGTTGCATCAAATGAGGAAAGAATGGGAAAGAAAGAGTAGAGACTGCCCCTGTAGCATAAGGAGTTAAGTATATATGTGGTAAGAAAGGCTATTGAATATTAGAATTGGTTTCCAAGGGAAAAATGGAGTATTTTTTCTTAGCAATCTTTAAAAATAACCTATATAGAACTTTTTAGTGGCTCCCTCTTTGCTGCTCTGTTTGTGACCAAACTTGGGTGGTTTTCAAGGTCTTCTGTAATCTAGAGCCCTGCTTCATTTATTCAACTTAGTTTTGTCTTGTTCTTCAGTATATCACTCCTTTTTTCTTTTTTCTTTCCTGTATCGTGATGATTGGGAGGGGGAGAGGGTGGGACCCTTGGCAGAGTCTTCGTGCCACAGTCTTCTCACCAGCCCTGCAGCCAGCCAGGATCACTAAATCTGACACCTTTCCATCTGTTCTCCAGCATCACACAGCAGTACCTCTACTGTCTGAGTCACTGGGCTTTCAGGAAATCACATCTGACCTATTCGGTCTGATTTTCTCTTTGTTTTGTACACTAGCCACATCATTCCTGTCTCACCTTATTAATGATTGGAGTAATTTTCTTTTTTCCCTCCATTCTTAAGTCTTGTCTTCTTCATCTAGTAGCCATTAATTACATCACACTGCACACTTTTTTGTGTTGTTGTTGTTAATCTGAATTCCTACCCCATTTCCAACGACTATGGATGGATTAGTATTTGATTGCGTAATGGCTCCTGTTTTAGGTCTTGATTTAGATTATATTCTTTAGAGCAGGGACCTTTTCTTTTTCTATCTTCCTTTCTTCCTTTTTTCTTTTTTTGTTTCTTTCTTTCATCTTCTTTCTTCTTCCTTCCATTTTTCTCTCTTTATTTCTTTTTCTTTCTAATGTTACGTGCATCAAATAGCTTGGGAGCTGCATGGAGTTTCAGTGCTGGTTGGGCCTACTTTGTTCATATATGCTCCCACTTAAATTTTGGGTGATCGAAGAGATGGTGATCTTTATCAGGAAAGGTTGCAGTCTTCTCTTTGTTTTTATTATTTATTTATTTATTTATTATCTTAAAACAATTCTCATTCTTTTTAAATTGAGTATCTCTTATTTTTTTTTTTACTTCAGTGTCCCTTTTTGTCTATTTTTATTTGTCTAGATCAGTTGTCATCATCATTGATGTCCCTATTTTTTTTTTAGTCTTTTTTAGTCTGGTTTTTTTAACAAAGGAAACTGACTTGAGATAATTTACCATGAAATCAGAATTGGAATTTGTTATTTACTCCAGGCAAGATCTGTAGACCACATAAAGATTCTTCAGAATTTTTCAACCATTAGTTTACACCCAGATAATTTCAGGTAAGCTCGTACATTCTCAAATAAAAGCATTTGAAATATGTTGCTTTAAATTATATAGTTACTGTAACTAAGCATAAAATTACATTTCTGCCTGTTTAGGTAAATTGATTTTCTGTTAGCCTAACTTTTATATTATTTAGAGTGCTAACATTCTTTAAGTCAGAAACATTCTTTCTTCAATCTGTAACTTCACAGACCTCCTTGATCTTGTACTTAGGTGTCAGCCTCTTTGAATATAAAGGATTATTGGTATACCATGTTAGCGATCTATCATTTTGGTTCATTTAAAAAAAATAACTTATTAATTTTATTTATCATTATTATTTTTTAATTTGCCCAGAGAGAGATAGAAAGTGAGAAAACAAGCCATCAGGTCTGGAACTCGAACCTCACTTGGCTATGTGGTAGTCCAGTGCCTTAACCCCCACACTTCTGGTCTCCATTTTGATTAGTTTTACTGCCTTGAACATTTGAATCCATAACTACTTAATATTTATCCAACTTTGTTTTGCCTTCATGATAGAGTTGGCCCAAAATACAAATGCTGCTTTTTTTCTTTTTTTAACATTGAGTTGTTACTGAAATTGATTTATTGTAAGCCAGAATAAGTTGTGAAATCATAAACTATGCTAATGTATTTTAAATTAACTTAGTATGTTTTAACATGAAATGAAATACTTTGCTTGCCAACTGAAATATCTTTTTATGACTGAAATCCTTTTGCATATTCATTGCTTCCATTCAGGTTTAAACATTTCATTTCTTTTCAGAGAAAATAATCTACTGACTCCTTACTGTGAAGAAAGTTACTATACTGATTTACAGTTTACAGAACTAGCTTTAAAACAAAGTGCTTTCTTTCTTCTTTTTAGTTTGCTTTAGGGTGTATATGCTCACCAGAGAGAGAGAGAAAGTGAGCAATCCCTTTTCCTCCTTTCTCCCCTAGGGATTTCGGGCACACAGACCTGCCTGACATGTTGTATAAGCTGCCGGTCCTGCCTTAAACTCCATGCCACCTGCTGGCCTCAAAAAATGCTTTCTTAAACTCTTCCATCATAGTTGCTGAAACTGTTCACATTTTACTCTGTGACATGGATCTTGCTTACTATAAATTTGGATTGACATTGGTATATGTTTTGAGTGCTAGTCCATAAGATCATCTGTATTTTTAGACAAACATTTGGAGACTGAGTATAATTCGGTTTTTTTTTTTTTAAGAGATTTTTTTTGCTATAGGGTATGTGTGCTCTCCGGAGAGACAGACAGAAAGCAAGAAATCACTCCCTCGGGGGATGGCCATGCCACAGTTCCTTCTTCTCATCTCTACTCTCTGGATTTTGCGCATGCACACATACATGCCAGGCGTGAGTTTTAAGCTGCTGGATCTGTGACTCGAACTGTTGTCATCCATGTGGGAGTCTAGTGACGTAGCCAGTATACCATCTACTGGTCCCAAGAGACTGAGTATAATTTAAATATGATTTAATTTGAATGCATATTTATTGATCATCTGTAATTTGCAGATACTTGGTCCTGGGGATGACGCAGTAAAAGAAAATGACAAAAATAACTGCCTTCATAGATCTTATGTTTTGATGGGATTGGGAGGCAGAACACAAATACAAATAAATATACTACAGAGTATTAGATGTGATACATGCTTGAAGAAAAATAAAACAGAGAGGTGGTAAAGGAATATTATTGGTTGGTTGAGAGTAGGGCAGTGAGGGACCAGCAGTTGGGGTAATGGCTATGTCGCTGGACTCCCATGTAGCCGACCACAGTTTGAGTCCCAGACTCGGTGGCACGTGTGTGTGTGCGTGCCCAAGATCCTGAGAGGAGAATGGAGGAGAAGGGATTGCGGCGTAGCCATTCCCTTGGGGGGGTGAGTGATTTCTCACTAACTCTCTCTCTCTCTTTCTGGCAAGCGTACACACCCTGTAGCAAAAACTTCTCCCCCCACTCCAAAAAAAAAAAAAAAAAAAAGTAGGGCAATGGAAGGATTATATTTTTAAACAATAGGTCCAGGGAAAGTTCCATTGAGTAAGTGACATATGAGTAAAAATCTGAGAATGAATAAGCTTTGCAAATATTAGGGAGAAGACTCTTCCAGTTAGAAAGAATCACAGGTACCTTTTCAGATGGTTCAGTCTGTTGAAACACTTATAATTATGTAGGTATTATTGTAGATTCACTCAGGCTTTTTTCGCATTGACAGAATGTCCAGCAAGGAAGTGAAGACTGCTCTAAAAAGTGCTAGAGATGCAATCAGAAACAAAGAGTACAAAGAAGCCTTGAAACATTGTAAGGTAACCAATGTGTTTTCTTCCACAATAAAAACATGTTACCCATTTATACACATTATTGATTTGTACTGTGTGAGTTATTTTACTGTCCACGTACAGTAAGAATAGTAGGACATTCGTAGAACCATCAGTGTTTGGACTAATAACCTCCAGTTAGTAGGATGAACTACTTCTACCACACTTAATTTTTGCATTTCTCTATATTGTAACTTATCAAAGCCAGATTCTTAAAACCTGAGTATATCACAATTATCTTTGGATGGTTTGTATTATAAAATGCTACTGTTTCTTAAAGTAGTCATTTTTAATGGTATGTTGACGTTCTATTTGGTTTGGGGTGGAGAATCAAGATTTTAACATTGTTTTGTATGCTGTGGGGAATATTCCCATTCAGAGGGAGCACTTGAATGTGCAGGAGAGAGGATAATAGTAGGGGTGGTATTTATGGGGAGGTGAGAAGATGATATCCAGAGCTTCAGAGGCAGGACCTTTCACCCTTCCTCTATCCTAGCAGAGAAGAGATAGGGGCAGGTCCATGGAGTATTGAGTTTGTAGATTTGGATGGGAAAACAAGAGCATTTCTCTCGTTAGCTTCTATGTTCTTAGAGAAGTGTAAGCTGAGAGTGGAAAGAGAACCTTTAAGAAGAGTTTTGGGGCAAAAGGAAGGTTGAAGTAGTTGTTATTCTTAGTGGGAACACAGCTCTACCAGGAAGGATTGGAAAGCTTACCAGGCCCTAGTGAGTGCCCATTGAACGTTTCATATTATTAAAGTAAAATCAGTGAACTCAGTGCAGTATTCTCCCTTTATACTCAGCTTCTTAGATTGAGAAATGGGGTTCAACTGCGGTTGGTGAGAAAGATGAAAGAGAGAGACTGTACGGATAAGAAAGGTGACAGTGATGGGACGTGGAGTCCATACTGGGCAGGGAAGGTGAGAAGCTGGATGATACCGAGAGTAGAGGATGCCCTTGTGTGGTAACTATGTTTGGAGAGCCCAATCTGAGAAAACATGGTGTGCCCTTTAGACACTTCCATAAGCTTCATTAGCAATGGCTGTGAGAGCATTTCCATACAAAATGCTATCTGCCTGTGATGGTTGGTTATCTTCCTGTTGCTCTGATACCCAGTACCCCATACTGCAGGGCAGTGTGAGGCCAGAGGAAGCTACATGTGTTTATCAGAGAGATGAGGTAATCCCTGAAACGCCTCACTCAAAACTTTCTCTTGCTTTATATACTTTGAATTTTTAAAATTCCATGTCAGGGGCCTCATGGCTACAAAAATCCACTATCAAGAGATAGAAAGGGCTAAACCTCAATATGCAATATGCAGAGAGACAGAAAGCAAAACAGAAAGTGAGAAATTCCCCCCCCCCCAGGGGTATGGCCAAATTTCCAAAATTTAACAATCTACTCTTTCAATTCTTTTAATCAGACGGTGTTAAAACAAGAGAAAAATAACTACAATGCCTGGGTTTTCATCGGTGTTGCTGCAGCTGAGCTAGAACAACCTGATCAGGCCCAGGGCGCCTATAAGAAAGCTGCCGAATTGGAGCCAGACCAGTTGCTGGCTTGGCAGGTATGGAGACCTTTTTTCTTATATTACGGGAAAAGATTTTTGTTTGCACTTTTTAAAGTATGGGTAATAGTGTTAAAATAAGCATTTAAACCTTTAAACCTCCATTTGTTCTGTTTAAGAAAAAAATATAAATACTGGTTTTCCAAACCTTAAAATTACCTAAAAAAAAAAAAGTTGTGCCGCTATGTAACATCTTTCCAAATGGGTTATTTCTAAATGTGAGGACTTAGGTATGAACATGCTTATATAAATCTCTAATGTAATTATATGTCCACGTGAAAGACTTGTCTATACTTTTCTTCTTTTTTTTTTTTTTTTTGGAGAGGTTTTTGCTATAGGGCGCGTGCGCTCGCCAGACAGACAGAGAGAGACAGAGAGATAGAAAGCAGGAAATCACCCCCCAGGGGGGATGGCCACACCGCAATCCCTTCTCCTCCATTCTCCTCTCGGGATCTTGGGCACGCACACACACGCGCCTGGCGTGAGTTTAAGCCACCGGGTCCGGGACTCGAACCGCGGTCGACTACGTGGGAGTCCAGCGACATAGCCATTACGCTAACTGCTGGTCCCTATACTTTTCTTCTTTATGCCTACCTTAGGAAAAAGTAATGCACATTGATGTATTTTTTGAAAATAAAACATAAAAATTTGCAATTCTGTGTCTTTGAGTAGAGGTTACATTCTTTTTTTTTTTTTTAAGTGATCTTAATGTGATTTAATTGGATGCTGCAATTTTTTTTCACATTTAATACTTGTAACTTGTTTCATATCTTAGTTACATTTTTGAGACTGACTAATAGGAAGTAGTAGACTTTGGGGAGTGTGAACCTGTTTGTCACATGAATAAGAACGTGAAGGAGGGTATCTGGTGATGCACTTAGAGAAGTTGCTGCTTTTATAATATATTGATTGATTTAGGATGTCTATTTTTTCTTTTTTTTTTTTTTTTTTTTTTTTTTTTTTTTTGGATTTTTTCAAGCTATAGGGCGCGTGCGCTCGCCAGACAGACAGAGAGAGACATAGAGACAGAAAGCGAGAAATCACCCCCCAGGGGGGATGGTCACGCCGCAATCGCTTCTCCTCCATTCTCCTCTCGGGATCTTGGGCACGCACGCACACGCGCCCGGCGTGAGTTTTAAGCCACCGGGTCCGGGACACGAACCGCGGTCGACTACGTGGGAGTCCAGCGACATAGCCATTACGCTAACTGCTGGTTCCCGGGATGTCTATTTTTTGTTTGAAGCGAAAGCGGTAGTTTCTCCACACTACTCGAATTTTTTTTTGTTTGATCATATCGTAAAGTAGTATCATTTATAGTAGATAGTAAATGAAATTTTCTTGCTATGCGTGCGTGTGCAAGGGTAACTATTAAAGGTAATGGGTATGTTAATTAGCTTGATGGTTGTGATCATCTCACAGTGTATATATCAAAACATCAAGTTGTACACCTTACACATATACAATGTTTACAAATCAGTGATAATAAATCTGTTCAAAAAGGCATTCTGAAAAATTTTTCAAAGTAGTGTCACATGGTCATATCTTAGAATAATCATTAGAAAATGTTTATTTAAGTTTATTAATTTATTCCATAAGTGAGAGACCTAGATACAGTACTTAACCACAATCCACCCCCAGTCTCAGCCTGGAGTATGAGTACAATCATGCCTGGTGAACTCAGGGAGGTCTTTGGACTTGAACTGGCAACCTTCCCTTATGGCTCTGTTTTACAGAGTGTTGCATTTTGCTTCTGTGCCACTGTCTGGTCCCTAAACATTGTTTGTTGTTGTGAAGCACTTTAAATGTATTTTCAGTAATTAAGAGAATGGTATGATGAAACCCTTTATGCCCATCACCTAGATGTATCAAAAATCCACCCGCAGCCATTATTTTTTACCTGTAATTTTACCTACTCCACCTACTCTTAATTATTTGGAAGCAAATTCTAGACATACCAGTTTGTCTGTAAATTATAGTAATCTTTTATAATAAATCATCTTTATAGATTATTTAGCAAAGTAAATGAATGTGGGAACATCACATGTTTTTGTGTCACCATTGGTGCTTTGTCTTTTTAGGGTTTAGCAAGCTTGTATGAAAAATGTAATCACATAAATGCTAAGGATGACTTACCTGGTGTTTACCGAAAGCTCCTGGATCTTTATGAAAGGTAATGAATATATGGGAAAAGGCCAGTTTTGTTAAAAGCATACATTAGAATAAACTGACAAAAAGTTATATAGAAGTAGAAGTACTCCAAATATTTGCTGGGAATTGAGAACCATTTTTCTTTCAAACACTTATCATGGGCTTTCTTGATTTTGATTGAAACAGAATCAAAACACTACTGAATAAAGGTTCGACTCATTTTAGAACTTCAATAACACTTTCAGTTAAAGTGATGTATACAGTATTCCTCACATTTTGTTTTTAAGAAAGATTTTTGCTATGGGATACATGCACTTGCTGGAGAGACAGAGAGACAGAAAGTGAGAAATCACTCCTCAGGAGGGATGGCCACATGCAGTCCTTTCTTTTCAATTCTCCTGTCGGGATTTTGGGCACACATGCACACACACACACACACACACACACACACATGCCTGGCATTAGTTTCAAGCCGCCAGCCAGGTCTGGGACTCAAACTGTGATTGAGAATGTGGGAGGCCAGTGACGTAACCTTTGTGCCATCTACTGGTCCCTAAATTTATTTTAATAAGAGGATCATTATATTAAATTTTAATATAATAGTGTGGAAGATGATATGTTTTAATTTTAAATAGTACCTAATAATATTACTGGGATATTTTAATTTTAATGTTCTAAGTTCTTACTTTCTTTAATCAAGTACAAAATCCCCCCCTTTTTTTTTTGGTTGTTTTTCTAAGTGTTGACAAACAGAAATGGTGTGATGTCTGCAAGAAACTTGTGGATCTGTATTACCAAGAAAAGAAACACCTAGAGGTTGGTTAATGCTTTTCTGGAGTCCTAGATTTCTTATAATCATTTATGGGAAGAAATGTTTCATTTAGCTTAAAGAAAATGAAAAACTAGTATGGTAGGTTATTTGAAGAAATGAAGGGATAGTACAGATCACGGTGCTTTTAAACTGTGAGAATTCAGATTTAAGGTATCATAACTTCTAAACCTTTTTGAAAGTAGGCAGGGTGTGAACTAAATAAGTAGATGCATCATCTGTGGAGTGGGGGGTCCTGTTTGTGGCATCTCACAGCTGATGCGCTCAGTTGTAGTGACTGGGCCATGCAGTCACTCCTGAGTCTGCCCTGCTTTCTCAGTTATTTGTCTGATGCAAAAGCTATGTGGATTGTCTGATCACCTTATTTTTTATGGAGTACTTAATAGATGGGGTTCAGTGTTTTTGTTACTTTTATCTATTGACAGGTAAAAATATTTATTTTTGAAAAGTTGACTATTTTTTCATGTTAAATTATTTAAACTGATATATTAAAGTAAGTCTTTTTTAAAAAAGAATTATTCATTTTTAAAATTTATTATTATTATTATTATTATTTTAATTTGACCAAGAATGTGGGAGGCCAGTGACGTAACCTTTGTGCCATCTACTGGTCCCTAAATTTATTTTAATAAGAGGATCATTATATTAAATTTTAATATAATAGTGTGGAAGATGATATGTTTTAATTTTAAATAGTACCTAATAATATTACTGGGATATTTTAATTTTAATGTTCTAAGTTCTTACTTTCTTTAATCAAGTACAAAATCCCCCCCTTTTTTTTTTGGTTGTTTTTCTAAGTGTTGACAAACAGAAATGGTGTGATGTCTGCAAGAAACTTGTGGATCTGTATTACCAAGAAAAGAAACACCTAGAGGTTGGTTAATGCTTTTCTGGAGTCCTAGATTTCTTATAATCATTTATGGGAAGAAATGTTTCATTTAGCTTAAAGAAAATGAAAAACTAGTATGGTAGGTTATTTGAAGAAATGAAGGGATAGTACAGATCACGGTGCTTTTAAACTGTGAGAATTCAGATTTAAGGTATCATAACTTCTAAACCTTTTTGAAAGTAGGCAGGGTGTGAACTAAATAAGTAGATGCATCATCTGTGGAGTGGGGGGTCCTGTTTGTGGCATCTCACAGCTGATGCGCTCAGTTGTAGTGACTGGGCCATGCAGTCACTCCTGAGTCTGCCCTGCTTTCTCAGTTATTTGTCTGATGCAAAAGCTATGTGGATTGTCTGATCACCTTATTTTTTATGGAGTACTTAATAGATGGGGTTCAGTGTTTTTGTTACTTTTATCTATTGACAGGTAAAAATATTTATTTTTGAAAAGTTGACTATTTTTTCATGTTAAATTATTTAAACTGATATATTAAAGTAAGTCTTTTTTAAAAAAGAATTATTCATTTTTAAAATTTATTATTATTATTATTATTATTTTAATTTGACCAGAGAGAGACAGAAAGAGAGAGGGAGAGAGGGAAAGTGTGAAAGCAAGCTGCCAGGTCTGGTACTTGAACTGTGTCTGACTGTGTGAGAGTTTAGTGCCATAATCAACCTGCCACCTGCTAGCCCCTGATTTATTGAAGCTACAATAACCGTTTTACATCTCCTTTTCAATAGGTGGCTCGGTCATGGCATAAATTAATAAGGACACGGCAGGAAGAAGGTGCAGACAATGAAGAGCTTTGCCAGCTCTGGAGGAAATTGACTCAGCTGTTGGCTGAGAGTACCGAGGATCAGAATAATGAAACCCAGCAGTTGGTATGGACTCAGTTATCTCTCAGTCTGTATAATGAAAATTGATCATTTAATTGAATTTGGGAAATGGAAGCATAATAACATTATGTAGAAAAATACTCTATGTCAGACTAGATACATTGTCAGTATACTTATTTTAATTCATAGAAGCTTTTTATACTGTTAGAATTATGGGCCCACAGTCTCATATGAAGTCTAGATAGGGTAGGATTAGTACTCAGGGTATTAAGATTTCATTCCTCATCTAAATATATGAGAATCCAAAATAAATCAGCTTAATCATTATAAGAGAGAAATGAATTTTCTGGCTTTCACAAACTGCTATAATTTCTAAAAAGTTATACCTTGATGGGTACCTTGAACTAAGAGTGCTGAATTACTTTGCAGTTTAGCAGTTCAACTAAATTTATTAGAGTATTTAGGATTTTAGAGTATGTATCTAGAAAATAGTTCTTTTTAGTATACAGATGTTAAAGTAATTGAATTTTTAAAAAACTAAAAAACACTGGTTTTGAGCCACAATTGGAAAGTATCTCTACCTTCTTTTTTTATGTACAAGTTTGAAAGTCAGTTTCCTAAAATACGTAGCCACTCAATGTACACTTGTTAATTGAATGGTATTTTAAAATACCCTAAGCACTTATGGACACTATAGGATGGGAAATTCATCTTGGTTTGTTCATATGTTCACTCATTAATTCATTCCTTTATTCAGAAAATACTGGGTTGTCAGGGCTGGCAGGTGGTGTGGTGGTTAAGGGCACTGGACTTCCATATGGACGACTGTGGTTGAGGTGCTGGACCTGGTGGCTTACTTTCTCACTTTCCCTCTCTCTCTCACTCTGTGTCTGGTCAAATTTAAATAAATAAATAAATGTTAAATAAAACAATTAAAAAAAGAAAATAATGGGTTGTCAGAAAAGTCATGATGTAAAGTGCTTGGATTCTAGTATTGCTATTCTTTTTTTTAAAGAATTATTTTATTATTTTATTAGTCTTTATATTTATATTATATATATATATACACACACACACATATTTATTTGACCAGAGAGAGAGAAAGAGAGGGCAAATGAGAAAGCAAGCAAGCCACCAGGTCTGGGACTTGAACCGTGTTCAGCCATGTGGGAGTCCAGCACTATTAACCACAGTGTCGCCTGCCAGCCTCCTAGTATTGCTATTCTTCAGACTTATTTAGAAGGCCTCTTTTGGAATTTTCTTCAGAGTTAGTGAATACTGTATTAGAGAAGTGATTTCATTATAGTTCAATCATATCTTTTTCCTTTTTTTACCTAAAGTATAACTCAACGTTATCATTTATTCATTATTTATTTTTAGGAGTTTATGCCTTAGGGCATGTGTACTTGTTGGGAGGAGGGAAAGAGAGAGACTGAGAGACAGAGATAATGAGAGGGAAAGTGAGAAATCATCCCCACAAGGGTAATAACCAACCATACTACTGTCTCCTCCTGGGATCTTGGGCATGCATGTACACATACTTGGCATGATTTTCAAGTCACCAGGTCCAGGACTTGAACTGTAGTCAGCCATGTGGAAGTCCAACACGTAACAGCTGTGCCATCTGCTGGCCCCATTAAAATTTTTTTAAAGGTTGAAAATTAGCTGTCATTGAAGATGCTCCAAATAATGTACTAGTGATTTCAGAAGAGCTATTCAAATATGATGTGAGCAGCAGTACCTAGACTAACTAGCACATCACACTATGCTCTGGTTGACTACTTTATAGGAGACAGCAGGCACTTAGAAAAATAATTTGTTAAATTAAGTTGTTAATTTATAGTTATTATGTGTTAATGCAGTACAGTCTGTGGCCAGATGGAGTTTGAATGTACTCCAGAACCTATATAGACATTTTTTCCTCATTGAAATTGTCAGGATCAGACAATAAAATAATTTGCAGCTAGTTGAAGGATTACTTTGTTTAAGAATTTTATACATTCAGTGATTTATCACATTTGTCATTTAAGTATGCTTATGTGATAGCTTTGTTTATTCGTTTCAGCTTTTAACTGCATTTGAGAATGCTCTGGACTTGACAGATAAAATTCCTAGTGAAGATCACCAACTACTTTATAGGCAGTTCATTCAGTGTTTATCCAAAGTAAGTTGATTTTACAAATCTCTAATGGCACTTTTTTTTCTGAGTATGAAACTGTTCACAAATACATTTTACTACTGCTAGAATTCAGTTTATCTTGCTTTTATATTTTCAAGTTTCCTCATGAGACTGCTAGGTTGAAGAAGGCCTGTGAAGGGATGATAAACCTGTATCCCACTGTACAGTACCCATTGGAAGTGCTTTGTTTGCATTTAATTGAATCAGGTAATTTCTTTTTGGTTATATTTTGTGTTCTAGAGGTGTGTGATTGTGTGGGAGTGATGTTGCTATCGATTAAAAATGTTGTAGTGCCTACCATGTGTAAGGTGTTTCGACACTGATAGACACGAAAGGAAGTACTATGTGTAGTCTTTGTGCACACAGAAAGGCTAGTATAGTAAGTATGGGGATATACAGTGATACAGAGAAGTCTTGAGTGACAGAGTTCCTTATTGTCCCGGGAAGTCTTTTTGATGGTGAGAATTGAAGGGGGTCTTGAATTTTCTGCAGGTATTAGGTAAACAGGAGAGAGTGAATTCAGGTACTCCAGATGACATGATGAGAGCTGTGGAGTAGGGTGCATTTTTTAGGAACAGTAAGATAGGTTGGTTTGCTAGAGTTGAAGAATAATTATTTTGCCATATTTATATTGGGTCATCAGAAAAGTCATGACGTATTTTTTTCTCCGTCTTTCTGTGTAAAATGTGTCATGACTTTTTCAACAACCCAATATTGTGGCTAAATATCGAATAGTTTGGACAGTATTACATAGGGCTATCTATTCTGAAGGTCACAGAAAGGAAAAGATTGACCTTGATGTTGATGTCATGTCATAGTGTCAAGTACACTGTCATGAATACTGTAATATTGCCAAGTAATGAAGTTTGTGAATGAAATTTGTGAATGACTTTTTAAATCAAGTAGAGTAGATTCAAGTTGGAGAATGTATCTTTATGTACTTCATGCTCTTGCATCTTCGTGAACTTTCTTTAGGGAAGAGAGAAAAAGTAATGACAGCTAGCTTGTAGAGGAGTTGGCAAAACCTGTAGCTGGGGATGTCTTGTGCCCCAGACTGGTATTGACAGTTTGTAAGAGGTTGGTCATGTTGCTTTTTCACACCAGCCTCTGTTCTTGTCAGTATCATGCTGAACAGATATTTGTTTTAAAAATAATTCGAATATTATCCTTGTCAATGCTTGTACTCACCTGAAGTGAATAAGTTCATAAAAGGCAGTCGTTGAAATAGAAATAAGAGTGCCTGCACTAGTTTGGTAGTGTTTGTACATTACCACGTGGAAGTACCCACCTATCCAACTCCTCTTTGCTGTGAGATAGACCTCCCTTTTGCTCAGTTTTGCAAAGTGCCTGTCCATAAACTCTTTTTCTTGATTTAAACCAACACATCTCTTGATCAATCAGCATACTCCCTTCACTGTCCTTTTATTATACTAGAGCACTTTGTCAGCTACTGAATTTAAGTGCAAAATTCTACAGATTATTTGTTGATCCTATTTTCTCTAATATTTTGTAAGCCTTTCAGAATATAAGAGCAATGTTTACTTAATAAATCTGCATTATAGGCATATTTATATTTATTGAGGAAGCATTCCACTCTCAAACGAAATTTTACTATCCATTTCATTTTTTTCGAGACTTGCAAAAATGAGTGTATATATGGGAATGCTTTCTATGTGAAAGACCTTCACATGTGTCATTGTAGAAAAATGGATGAAAAACTATTGTTAGCTATAACTGTGAGGAAAAATTACTGGTAGAAAATAATTATTGCACCTGTTTTGGTTCTTCTCACTTTAACTCTTCTTTATAAGTCCAATTAACATATTTTTTCCCCCTGAGGTCTTGGATTTTTTGGTGAGAAGTAAACAGATCCTCTTATTACTTTAACTGAGTCAGAGATATACTTGCAAAAGTACTTTCCACTCCCACGAGTAAATAAAACATAGAAAGTGTCATAGTGAGTCAGTTTATGAAGTGAGAGTCTTTAAGCAAACTTGACGTGAAAGGTTTTATAGTAGACTAGATCAGGTAGATAAAGTGATACAGAAATGAATGAACTAAGGTGATGGTAGTGCTGAGAGAAAGGGACAGATGAATGCAAAAAATGAAAGTGATTTCTTAGAGGGAAAAGAAGGGAAAGTTCAGTTTTAACTTTTGGCTTTTCTGAAATGTTGTTCCATTAAGGAAGATGGTTTGTATGAAAGGTAAGTCGTTGAGAGTGGATATTAATGGGTAGGCAACAGGAAGTGTCCATTCATGGTTGGAGATGAGAACTGAGTGCTGAGTGTAGATACATGATTTAGAAGTTATCAGAACACAGGTGACAGTGAAATGGAGTGGGTGACATCTGAGGACTGTGGGGCAAAAGGCTGAGAACTATACCTTGGGCAATGCTGGCTCATCTGAAGGGAAAGGAAGGAAGAGAAGCAGGAAGTGGAAGAAGAGAGGTCATCATAGAGGAAAGGAAAGAGCATTTCAGAATAGAGATTATTACAGTCTGTCCTGACAGATTGAGCAATTTTATGATTGGGGGCTTTTATTAAGGCTATCTTTTAAATGTTTGTTTGTTTATTTTAGGATTTTACCATAGTGCATGTGTGTGTGCTGGAGAGACAGAGACAGAGAGAGGGAAAGCGAAAAATCACCTCCCAGGGGGATGGACATACCACAGTCCCTTCTCCTCCATTCTTCTCTCAGAATTTTGGGTATGCATGTATATGTGCCCAGTGCCCAAGCTGCTGGGTCCAGGACTTGAACCATAGTGGGCTATGTGGGAGTCCAGCACCTTAACCACCATACCACCTGCTGGCCCAAGATTATCTTTTTAAATCAAAGTGATTGAATTGAGAATTGTATTACAGTGATGGGGAAAGAATAGAAAAAAGTGGTAGCAGGTATAAAAAGAAAAGTCATGCAGGGACTTGACTTCATTTAAGGAAGGGGAGGAAGAAATGAAGTATGGGGAGATCCGAAGCTTTCACAGGGTAGGAGAAGAAATGCAGTAGTGCCGCTCGTCAGGAGGGTTTCAAGAAGAAAGGACTGGTTCACATCGTGAATGTCTGAACGTCTTATGGGAGCCAAGGATAATGAAGTGCACGAGGAGTCTTTCAACACAGAGTTTTTGTATTTTTCTCTGACAGGAAGTTAGTTCCCAAGTCACCCAGTTTCTTCCTATTTTTTTTTAATATTTTTTATTTCATTTTCTTTTATACATTCAATCACGTTATTTAGCTTACAGAGTGAATATTTCAACGTGAACAGTTGATAAAACTATACAGTTATCCTCAACAGAGGATGTCTTTGTCCCATTAATGCTTTGCCTCTCTCTTTTTCTTCTGAATGTCATTCACCAGACTCTACTCTTTCACACACACTATATCTGGTATTTCCATCCATTTACTGTGTTTTTATATCCGTTAGTCAATCAGTTTCTTCCTATTTTAACAGAAGACCCAATGTGTTTCAAAGATAAATGGCCCGATTTTATTATATGGCCTCTGGGATCCATCCCTTCCACCTTTCCCGCTGCTACAATTGCTACAGAGAAACGAGCAGTACTTTTTTCTCTCTCATTTCAGTTAGGAATGAATGGTTTCTACCATTTCCTCATTCTTGGCCTGCTGACATGCCACATGGCACAAGTGAATACTTTGTAATTTCTTTTTGAGGACCAAATGCTTTCTCAGTAAACATAAATATGCCTGTAATACAGATTATTAAGTAAACGTTGCCCTTCTGTTCCAAAAGGCTTCCAAAATACTAGAGGAAATGGGATCAACAAATACTTTGTAGAGATTGCACATATTCAGTAGCTGACAAAGTTCTCTAATAAAGAGATGGGGTGAAGAGATTATGCTGATTGATTAGGAAATGTGTCGGTTTAAATGAAAAATAATTCTCGGAGAGGACTGGAAATGGGTATTTGCAGAACTGAAAGTAAAGGAGGCCTGTCGCTGGCAAAGAGGAGTGGATAGGTAGGTATTTCAACATAGTAAAACCAAGGGAGAGTCTGTCCCTTCTCAATTGTTGGTTACGAGAATTTACAGAATTAACCAGTTCTGGTTTAAGTATATGCCAAGGTAGAGCATCATTCTGGGGTGGAAATTTAATAGTTAATGCAGGGCTGTAGGAAGCTAAGATGAATCATTTCTTGCTTTTTTTCATTGCTCCTCTAAGCCAAATTTTCTGTGTATTAAGAACTGAAAATCTGTAACATCTCCAAAGGTGGACCCTCCCCCCCAAAACTACTTCAGTATCTGCAGAATTTGCTACTGCACAGAAGTTAATAACTGAGTTCTCATCCACCCAGAACAAATAGATTTCATTCTTCTTTATCCTGCTCTGCATGTTGAGACTCGAATATTCATTTTCAAAATGACTCAGTCTGTAAAGCTTTGCATAACAAGTAATGAATAGCTTTCACAGTTGTCATCTCTTAAAGTGTTTTTTTCACACTCAATGACCTTTTGATTTATTTTGTTTTGCTTTGTTGTTCAAGTGGGGGAGGATAAGAAAGCTTGGTTCTTCAAATTCAGGCAGAAAGAGCTTCTTTAGGATTTTGTGCTCTAAAAATATTAGAAAATCCAAATGAAAATAAATAAATGAAAGCCATCAAACTGTATATGTTTCATTCCTTCCTAAGCTAGGCTTATTTAAAAGACAAATTCTATAGTATTGATCAGTTTCTTCAGGATACCAGAAACTAATTAGTTATTTTTTAAAAACTTGCCTCTTTAGGGAGCCAGGAGATAGTGTAGTGGTTAAGGCACTGGACTCCCACTGACTGTGATTTGAGTCCTGGACCAGGAGACTTGAAACTCATGCCAGGCATGTGGGTGTGTGTACCCAAAATCCTGAGAGGAGAAGGGATTGTGGCATGACCACCCCCCAGGGGGGTGATTTCACACTTTCTGTCTGTCTTTGTCTCTCCAGGGAGTGCATGCACCCTATAGCAAAAATCTCTCTTTAAAAAAAAAGGGGAGGGGGAGCAGCAGATGGCTTAATGGTTATGTCCCTGGCTCCCCTATAGCGACTGCAGTTTGAGTCCTGGACCCGGTGGCTGGGAACTCATGCTAGGCCTGTGTACGTGCATGCAGGTGTACGCAAAGTCCTGAGAGGAGAATGGAGGAGAAGGGATTGTGACATGGCCGTACCCTCTGGGGGTGTTTTCTTGCTTTCTGTCTCTCTGTTTCCCCAGTGAGCACATGCCTCTTACAGCAAAAATCTCTCTAAAAAACAAACAACCTCCCCCAATGTTGCTCCTTTTAAAAAGTTATTTGTAATAAGCTTTAAGAAACAGAATTCTATAGATATTATTGACTGTCAAACCTAGACCTCTTCAGAAAATCCTTTACCCTTTGAGTTTTAGTATTCATTAGCTTCAAATTTAGCTTGCCTGTTTGAGAAGTAAAAATAATATTGCCAAACTTTCTGTGATTGAAACAGTGGTTTACAACATGCTTATAATGTGAACCAGTAAATATGTGAACAACTACAAATAATTTATCTGAGAAAAACTGATGCATTCATATTTATATAAAAATATATGCCCAAATTACATGTTGAACCATTATCTCAGTCACACATGTCAAAGATAAATTGTTTTATTATTATTTTTTTAAAGAGAGATTTTTGCTATAGGATGCTTACACTCACCAGAAACAGAGAGACAGAGACAGAGAGACACAAAGGGAGAAATCACCCCCCTGAGGGATTGCCATGCTGTAATCCATTCTCCTCTATAAATTTTGGACAATCAGGGACCAGCACTTAGCGTAATGGCTATGTTGCTGGACTCCCATGTAGTTGACCGCGGTTCAAGTCCCGGTGGCTTAAACTCACGCCGGACTTGTGTACGTACCCAAGAAACCGAGAGGAGAAAGGAGGAGTTTTGGACAATCATACACACTCCTGGCATGAGTTTTAAGCTGCCAGGTCTAGGACTTGAACTGCAGTCAACCTTGTGGGAGTCCAGTGATGTAACCATTATACCATCTGCGGGCCTAAGGTAAATTCTTTGCATATTATCTGTAGGCTATGAATTTTTGTTTTCCAAAACCAGATGCACACCAGTGACCTTCCTCTTTTCATCACAGATATGTTTTCTATAGTGAGGGCAGCTCGTTAGTCAAGGGACTCTGCCTTGAATTGCGTTTTTAAGGAATTAAGAGTTTGGGGCAGAGATGGGAGATAAAATTCTAGTAGCCATTTTCCCTCTTTTTTAGGATGGTGAAGATGAAATTTTCTGTAGTAATTTCAGTCATTACCTATTAACAGACTAACCCCCCAACCCCCCCTTTTTAAGAGGTTTTTGCTATAGGGCGCGTGCGCTCGCCAGACAGAGAGAGGCAGAGAGAAAGAAAGCGAGAAATCACCCCCAGGGGGGATGGCCATGCTGCAATCCCTTCTCCTCCATTCTCCTCTCGGGATCTTGGGCATGCACGCACATGTGTCTGGCGTGAGTTTAAGCCACCGGGTCTGGGACGTGAACCGCGATCGACTATGTGGGAATCCAGCAACATAGCCATTACGCTAACTGCTGGTTCCAACAAACTAAATCCTTTTAAATATCAATTCATGTTATTTATTGTTTATTTCTTTTTCTTATGATAGAGTGTACACACAGACACGAGAGGGAGGGAAAGTCGAGCAGCTTCCATAGTGTCTGCTCATGCCACAATCCCCGTTCTCCTGTCGTCCAGCCTGTTGGATCTTGGGCGCTAGTGTGTGTGCCCAGCATGTTTCAGGCTGACAGGGTTGGGGATTTGAACCGTGGTTGTCGTATGGGATCTGGCTTCCCTTGATAGTGTATTACCATTGCACTATGCGGCCAGCCTTCATGACATTATGTTTAAAGGTTCATCGTAATATTTAGTAAATGTATAAAATGTCTTGCTAGTGTCTACTCTCTTAAGTTATCATTTTGCTACAGAGGCAACAGAGGCAGGGTGTTTATGTTAAAGTCTAGTATACACCCATCATTCATGAAGTTTCATTTCTGGACCTCTAGTGTAAGCATCATCGAAGAACGTGTTAGAAATGTGTATTCTCAGCTCTCACACCAGATGACCAGAATCAGAAACCTTAGGAGTGTGATTCAGCGTACTGTTTTACTTTGTCCTCCACGTGATTTTGGTGCCTTGGGTAGTTATTGTCTAGTTTAGATAATACCATTAGGGAGATCAAAGGCCTCTGGCTTG
Source organism: Tupaia belangeri chinensis (assembly GCF_000334495.1). Lineage (NCBI taxonomy): Eukaryota > Metazoa > Chordata > Mammalia > Scandentia > Tupaiidae > Tupaia > Tupaia belangeri. Next base: position 191,033 of record NW_006207406.1, on the reverse strand, counting down.
CTTGGGAGGAGACAGAGTGTATGGAACTAGGGCATAATCTATTCATGGTATTTGTATTTATGGAAGCAATAGTGAGAACCTATTGACAGAAGGAAATTCATGCCTGGAAGCATTAGAGAAGCAAGCTTGTATCTTTTTTGCTGGCTTACCAATCAAAGTAGTATTTCTTCCAATTTGTTTTCATATTTTGCCAAACAGTGGTGAAGTTTTAAGTTTCTTTAGCTGTTATGAATTCTTATTTTTGTACTAATTTGGATTTCTAAGTCAGTGTATAACATTATTTACAGATTTTGCATTAGTGTGCATCTGGCTTTAAAAAATCTGAAATACATAGCTAAAAGATAATATGCACATAATTTACCTTTGACATCTGTGACTGAAACAGTGGTTCAACATGTAACTTGGTATATTTTATATGAATATTAATGCACCACTTTTTTTCAAATTATTTTTAGTTCCCATATTTACTGCTTCAAGTTGTAAACCATCTTAATGATATTTTAAGAATTTTTCTATGTGATTAAACAATTTGTTAAAGTGGTAAAAGCTATTCAGTTTATTCTGAAAACCAAAATCACATTTTCCATTTGTTGGTGTGATTTTTCTGGGCATGGAAATCCTGATTGATTGAGGCTGGAGGAAAAGGATATATAACAGAAACATAGTGTTTGCCAAACAAAATGATTTTTCTAGACTATATTAAGAAATAAATGCAGATTATTAATAAATGTATGATTATTGTGTAAGCTGAACTATTAGCTTATGTAGAAAAAGATAGTTTTATAAAAGTGCGGACATGGCCTGCTGATCTTAAGGAGGTAAGAACTCATCAGCGTTCTGATGAGTAGTCTGCCCATGTTTTGATCCTAGAATGCTGGAAGAGTCCACTGTCCTGACTCCTTCTGTAGCCAGGTATGGTTACCCAGGGAGAGAGGCTGATGAAAATACTCCCCTTCGACTGAAGTCCTTCATGTAACAGCCAAAATGGTTATCGCTGAATAGGAGAGAGAGACCTGGACGTGACTTGGCTCACTGGCAAATAGCAGGAGGTCTCTTGTTTGAAACCTTCAAGCATAACTTCAGGTTCCATGTCTATGGGTGAAGTGGTTCCTGTTTCCAGCATTTACAAATGTGAAAGCATAATTGTCTTTATGAAATGTTAATATTCTTTGCATTTGGTCTATTTAAGTTTTGAATCCTTGGAGCCAGGATATGGTGAAGGCTAAAGATAGCTTTTGCAATTTAAGTATGTGGATTTTTGGCACTTATAAACTTGGGATATGAATGCTAATTTTTTTCTTTTAATTCCAGGAAGTGTCACTGATGAGGGACAACAGTATTGTTGTAGACTAGTGGAGATGGATTCCAGAAGTGGCCCAGGCCTCATTGGCTTAGGTATTAAAGCATTACAAGACAGAAAGTTTGAAGATGCCATTGGAAACCTAACAGAAGGTAAAATGCAGCATATAGCATGTTACGTGAAAAAGAGTTGTGATTCGGTCGGTAGGCACTTATCTTTGGGCATTTTTAAGGAATGTATATCTGAGATAGAAGGGGAAGAAAAATGTACATACATTCCCTGCTTAGGTTTGAATTCCAAGTCTGTCACTCACTCATTTCAAGACCTTGAGAAAGTTAAACATTCTGTGTCTCAATTTTCATTTGCAAGATAGGGAATATAGAATATATACATACAAGCCTTTGGAGGACTTTAACTTAGTATTATCAGGCGTGGTGTTTCTGGATGAACCTACATTCAAATTTAGATTTAAAAAAATATTTTATTTAACTTTATTTATATATTTATTTATTTATTTAAATTTGACCAACAAGGGACAGAGAGAGAGAAAGTGAGAAAGCAAGCCGCCAGGTCCAGTACTTGAACCATGGTCAGCCATGTGGGAGTCCAGCACCCTTAACCACCACGCTACCTGCCGGCCCCTCATATTGGTATTTGAATAATACATGTAAGCCGGACAGGTAGATGAAGGAGATAAAAAAGGAATAGTTTGAGCCAAAACATGAAACTGTGAAATGGCCTGGTGTAAGAGGAACACTATTGCTTAGGAACCTGCAGGTAGTTCACAAGGTGTGAGAATGAAGCATAGGTCCAGGAAGGGGCAAGAAGTGGGTTGTAGTGAGGCCTTGCATTCTTTCTTAAGAACTTCGCACACTATCCTGAGGGCAGTCGGGAATCAGTGAAAGGTTTTAAGCAGGGAAATTTCATAATATGATTTGTATTTTTAGAAATACTCTGGCTACAGTGTAGAGAATGCATTAGAGTAGATGACAGGCACTTCAGGGATCTGGGATGAAGATGGTGGAGGCCTGAAGGGAAATGGTGGTGGTGGCGGTTAAGAAAGGATGTGGAGGGAAATGGATTGGGTAATGGAATCAGTGTGACTTTCACCAGTGAGAGATCAGAGCTGAAGACGAGAGGAGACTGTGATTCAGAGGGTAGGTGGTGGCGGCATATATCTGAGTAACTCTGGAAATCTTATTTTTTGTGATTGTTTGTATCCTTGCAGGATTAAAGGAAAGCCCTCTCTGTACCATTGGATGGTATCATCTGGCAGAAGCACAAGTCAAAATGCATAGGCATAAGGAAGCTGTCCTTTCTTGCAATCAAGGTATTTTTGACATCTTTTGGGCTTAGAATTTAGGGTGGGCAACTCTGTTTATTTTCATCTTAAAGGAGAAAGGTAGTAGTTTTATACACCCAGATGGTATACTTTGTATTTTAAATTGCTGACTAAATTTAATTGAGGTTAAGTAAATGCAAAGTCTGCATACATGTTGACTGGTATATTTATTTTTGAAATGATAGTGAATGCTTTTCAGAGGGTTTCCTGCATTTAGAATTTTGACACAATCCATTTAATATTAGAGGGAGATGCCCTGTCTTCATAACAAAGATGTCAGGGCTTTGATGAGTTCTTCATTTTTCTAATACAGATAAGGGAGTCTTAGAGACCTTGGAGCCTATTTGAATGTGATTGAGTGAACTGTAGGGATAGGAAATTCTAAAAAGTCATTCACTATTCCTGACCCGCTGGTATCCTAGCCTCTGTAACTGAGAAACAGTTCACCCTGGTTCATTCTAAGTCAGCCTCTTTCTCCTTCCAGTATCCTTAATTTGCTGGCTTTGTTACAGTTAGTTGCTTTGGCTAAGGGCTGCCCTTTGTTATATGACAGCTATAGATAGCTGTTATGTTTCAGATGCTCAGTTTTATTATATCATGAGAAGATAGAGGTTTAAATTAGAATGTATTGTGTTTTAAAGTCAGACCTTTTCATATAGAGTCAGAGAAGAATTTATATTTGTCTTTGGCTTATTCTTCATGTATATTGTTTTGGAAATTTATGCTTATTACATTTGCAATCTATTGTATGTTATCCTTAAAGGGAAAAAGTGAAGTGAGATGGTTATCTTTATTCAGATGTCCTTAATTTTGTCAGCTCTGAAGAACATAGATAATCTCTCTCTGGTTGGTGGCAGTCTTCAGCAGAAGACCCTCTGTCTCCAGTTGAAGGCAGAGGCTTTGATCAAGCTCTCAGATTACGAATCTTCAGAGGAAGCACTTCGTACTCTCGATCAGGTAGTCTTATAATCAAGATTTTGTCCTCATCATTAATAAGTTTCCAATCGACAGTGCAACAACCACTTTCTCCCTACCACAAATGCTTACTTATGTAGATTTTGTGTCGGAAGTAGGAATTCACTGATCTGCACTTTTATAAAAAACACTCGCGGGAACCAGCAGTTAGCATAATGACTATGTCGCTGGACTCCCACGTAGTCGACCGCGGTTCGTGTCCCGGACCCGGTGGCTTAAAACTCACGCCGGGCGCGTGTGCATGCGTGCCCAAGATCCCGAGAGGAGAATGGAGGAGAAGGGATTGCGGCGTGACCATCCCCCCTGGGGGGTGATTTCTCGCTTTCTCTCTCTATGTCTCTCTCTGTCTGTCTGGCGAGTGCACGCGCCCTACAGTGAAAATCTCTCCAAAAAAAAAAAAAAAAACACTCGTGTGATTGGGACTCCTGAAGTTATTTGTTTTTAGTTAGGTTCTTACTCTTTATATGAGGCAATTTCTTTATAGCTCTTATTCTCCTGTCTTCATCTTTGCCCTCTTAGGTTATTGCTACTTGATTATTATTAATTTGGGATTTCTAAACTTTTCTGTATAGAAAATATTTTATAGATCATTGACAGTAATAGCTGTGAGAATAATTAAGGACAGTAATAGCTTTTGGGTAGAGAATGTTGCTTATCTGTTTCATTCAAAGAAACATTGGTATTTAAAAAGGAAATGATTTCTTAGTGTTTTTGGTTCAAGCAATTTGAAATTCACTAACGAGTACATTTTGAATTATAACATTGTGCTTTAAGGATTTTTATCAGGTAAAAGTAGTTTCTTGTCTGAAATTATAACTCTGTCTCAGTGTATTATAGTGTTTTGAGTTTTTTTAATAAAATCATTGTTTCGTGTAATTAAAAGGCTTTGCATTTGATATTCTTTAAAAATTACAACAGTTGTCAGCATCCTTCAAGAACCAATATCTATTTTTATTCTTTCCTTCCCAACAATAACGTGCTTTATCACTTCATATCTTACCAATAATTTTTTTTCACACACTCAAAAAAACACAATGAAAAGTTTCTTAGGGAGCTGGAGAAGTCTGGGTCCAAGATAAAGTGTCTAATCTTGTCATGTTAGAAGGGCTACCAGGGCTGTGTCAGAAGTTTGCAGAAGTGTAAAGACATTCTCACTGCCCAAGAGGGTACCTGTAGCAGCAGTGGGTTGAAACACATCAAATGCATTTAAATCCACGTTTCATGATTTACAAAAAAAAAAAAAAAAATCCTTGAGAAACCAAAATTTTGGAGGATGCTAAGTACCCACCTGGAAAGAATCCTGTAATTTATCCTGCCTTTCTCACATGAGCCATTCCTCAGGGTAAGGAATAGCAAGGGGGGAAAATTTCTCTTCGTTGAAGTATTCCATGTACTAAGGGAAGAAGGGATGAGCAAATTAGAAAACCACTGTTTTGCAGTCGCTAATAAATTTATACATCTGAGCATCGGGGATCAATGCCAATATGAAAGGAAAGACAACCAGACACAACCAGTATAAGTACAAAGGAAGTGTCCTTTCCAAAACATCTGGCCTGAATCAGATCAAGCTTCTAGACCTAATCCCCCACGTACAGAAATACAGAGGACTGAGGAGGAACCCGTTAGGCGTTAGAATACATTCGTAAAATCCAGACTGGAGATGCTGGGGCACATGGGCCATGTTGACAACAGTTCAATTGTCAGGGAGAAATAAAAAGACACAGAATAGAACCTTACAGATGAAAAGAGATTTAAGAGACTTATCAGTCCATTGAAATGTATATACCTTGTTTGGATTTTGATGAAAACAAATCCTTTCTGAGACAATTGGAAAGTTTGATATTAAGCATGTATTGTTACTTTCGTTCAGATATGGTAATGTGGTTATGCCATTTAAAAGGAACTGATCTTGTAGATATTGTTCTAGGTTGAACATCCCTAATCTGAAAATTTGAAATCAGAAATGTTCTAAAATCTGACACTTTTTCAGAGCTGACATGACATCATTAGTGGAGATTTCCACACCTGACCTCATGTCAAAATGCTGGAATACAAAAGTAGTATATAAAATTACCCTCCAGTTGTGTTTATAAAGTACATATGAAGCAGAAACACATTGACATATAGACTTTGGACTCATCTCCAAGATGCCACATTGTTGATAGCAAGTATTTCCAAATCCAAAAATAATTCTGAAATCTGAACATACCTAGTCCCAAGCATTTCAGATAAGGAATAATCAACCTGTATTGAAATGTCATAGATGAAAATTTCTAATATAAGATTTGTTTCAAAATCATCTGAGCTGCAAGTATGGTCAAATGGGTAGAGGCAGAGATGAAAAATGATTGCCTTTGAATTTATCAATTGTAGCTGGATGGTAGATACAAGTGCCTTATTATACTAGTCTTCCTAATTTTTTTTTTTTTTTTTGTAGAGAGAGATTTTTGCTATAGGGCATGTGTGCTTGCCCAAAAAAACAGAGAAAGACAGAGAGACAGAAAGTGAGAAGTCACCCCTCAGCAGGGATGGCCGTCCTACAATCCCTTGTCTCTTTCTCCTGTTGGGATCTTGGGCATGCATGCATACGCGCCTGGTGTGAGTTTTAAGCTGCCAGGTCCGAAATTGCGTGGGAGTCCAGCGACAACCATAATGCCATCTGCTGGTCCCAATCTTTCCAATTTTTTTATATATTTGAAATTTTTCCTATTAAAAAGGATACAGGGAATGAAAGTGTTAATAGTGGATAGAAATCAGGACCACCTACCTATTTATTCTATTAGGACCATGCTTTGCTATGTTCATTCTTTAAAGCAAACATTGTTGTGGTGTTAAAGGAGATTTATGGTAATTATTTACAATTATACTCTAGGCTTCTGATGCAAATAATATCCCAGGACTCTTGGTTCTCAAAAGCTTGGCCTATCTGAACAAAGGCTCACTAGATGAATCTACAAAGGTTAGTATACTTTTTTTCTTTTAAATTCAAACTAAGCATATTTCGGAAGTTGAAAGTTATTTTTATTTGGATATAAAACTGACAGATATCTACTTTTATAGATTATGGAAGATCTCCTCTCTTCTTACCCTGAACTAGTTGAAGCTCGTGCCCTTGAGGCTTTGATTCATTTTACCAAAAAGGACTATTTGCAAGCAGAAAAATGGTAAGGATGTATAGTTTGCTCATTGATTCGGCCATCTCTTAATTTATTATAGTTCTCAATATCCAAAATCAGTGGGCTTGATGAAAATCCAATTTTATATAAATTTGATCTTTGTAAGCTTTACGACTTAGTATTTTTAAGAAATGTATTTATCATGTGGCATAGTAACTAAAAATAATCTATGTTGGGTTTCAGATCTAATTAGCTGATCATGAAGTTTAGTAAGTGGGTATAACATTTGGTATATACTCTGAACACTTCTTACGAGGCAGTGCTAAAAGGCCATTGTGCTTTTTTAAGCTCATCTCCAAAAATAAATTACTTTTGTTCATTATAATCTAGATCCTAAAATAATGCCTTATTTCTATTTGGCATCCTTGAACCACTCAAATTTTGTTCCAACTAGGAATCATCTATATCATTCCTATGTGTGTGTATGTGTATATATATATGTGCATATATGTGTATCCATACACACTTGTACATTTGCATGAATGATGCAGAAGTATGGATGTGTATATATACACACATGTATATGATACATGACACATATATATGATGATACATATATGTGTATATAGAGACATATCATTCATGTGTATGTGTGTACATATATACACACATATAGAATGTGTATATATACACATACAGATACATATGAATGCATATATTTTGTATATATGCATATATACGCACACACACATATATTATACACAGACACAAATATACATAATGTTCAACAAGTGAGAGAAGAGAGAAAGACACACAAAAATGTGACTTCCAAAAGTTTGTGAATTAAAGCACAAATTTATTTTGGCAAAAAAGTTTTTAAATTCTTGAGTGATTTTTTTTGGTAATATGAATTTTCTGAGTGTTCTGAAGCCTTTGTATATGTACATGCATGAGTGTGTATATACATACACATATGTATTCATTTATTAATTGATTTATTTTAATATTCCTTTTTCTTTTCCTTTGGTGACTTAGTTTTCAGAGAGTGCTTGAGAAAGATCCTGAAGTTGCTGAATATCATTACCAACTTGGGTTAACGTACTGGTTCATGAGTGAAGAAACAAGAAAAGATAAAACAAAGGCTCTTACCCATTTTCTGAAGGTAGACAAATGCTAGTATTCAGTTCTGAGTTGGAATGGCATTTTGAAATCATAAGTGATTATCGTGTAGATAAGATACTTAAAATGATTCTTTATGGAAATGTTTTTGCACTTCATCTCACACACCTAAGTTTTTGTGAGAATGTTACGTGGATTTTCAAGGAGAAAATGAATCCATAACAATATAAAGGTTACTTTGTAATAAGTAAGTATATAGAAAATAAGACATGATTATTACTGGAAAACAATACTGTTCTCAGGTAATTTCCACTGAGTTTAACAAGCATATGAGTCTGGATGTTTAGCTTCTTGTCTTTTTAGATGTTTAACATCTGTTAATTCTTACATGTTCATCTTGATTTATAAGAGCAGGTTAATTTAATAGTAATTCTGATCTCAGGTTTACCCAAGAAATAATGTTTTTACATTTCTGTTTACTTTCTAATGCTGTGAAGGCCAGATTTCAAATCTGTTTTAAATCTACATTAAAGGGTGTTTTGGCATACTTTTATATATTTAATAAAATTCTTCCTTTTTTCTTTAATCTTGTGCATTTTTCTTTTATATTTTTAAAGATACTCAACCAACTGAACTTTTAATATACTACTTTTGTCAATATTTATTTCAAAGGCTGCAAGACTGGATACATACATGGGCAAAGCTTTCTGCTACTTAGGCCACTATTACAGAGATGTTGTGGGAGATAAGAGCAGAGCCCGTGGGTGTTACAGGAAAGCTTTTGAACTCGATGACACTGATGCTGAGTCTGGAGCCGCAGCGGTTGACCTCAGTGTGGAGCTTGAAGATATGGTATCTAATAGCCACTTCACCTTTTGGGCTTTTTATCCCGAGTATATCAATGGAATTAGTTTTCTATATATATCTACTTGAAAGTCATCATTAGTTTTTGATTAACATTTTGAAGATAAAATAGAAATATTTTTGCCTGTATTTATAACTTTTCATTGACAGATATTAAATTATGTATCCCTTATTGTTGAAGCTGTAGTTTGATGTATATTGGTGTAAGTTTAAAGAAAATCAGAAGTGGGAAACAAAAATATATTTGTGTATTTTGCATGGGTATTCTGTATTTTTGTGATACTCAATAGCTCTGATATCCGTATTTTCTGATTATTAGGAAACTGCCTTGGCTGTCCTAACAACAGTAACTCAAAAGGCAAGTGCTGGAACAGCAAAATGGGCGTGGCTCAGGCGAGGACTATACTATTTGAAAGCTGGTCAGCATTCTCAAGCAGTGGCTGAGTAAGGCATCTTCTTATATTTAAACTATGCTACACAGTATAACAATTTCTTTCCTTCTTATTTTTAAAGAATTACTTATTGGACCAGCAGGTGGCATTGTGGTTATAGCGCTGGACTCCCACATGGGCAACTATGGTCCAAGTTCTGGACCTGGTGGATGAAGACTCATGTTAGGTGTGTGTGCGTGTATGCCCAAAATCCCAAGGGAAGAATGGAGGAGAAGGGATTGTGGCATGGCCATCCCCTCTAGGGGGTGATTTCTCACTTTCTCTCTCTCTATGTTTCTGGTGAGCGCATGTGCCCTAAAGCAAAATCCCTCTCTCAAAAAAAAAAAGGAATTATTTAATTTTAAAAATTATTATTGGGACCAGCATTTGGTGTAATGGCTATGTCGCTGGACTCCTATGTAGTTGACTGTGTTTCGAGTTCCGGCCCAGAGACTTGAACTCACACCAGGTGTGCGTGTGTGTGTGCCCAAGATCCCGAGAGGAGAATGGAGGAGAAGTGATTGCAGTGTGACCATCCACCCTGGGGGTTATTTCTTGCTTTCTGTCTCTCTGTCTCTCTCTCTCTCTGTCTTTCTGGTGAGCGCACATGCTCTATAGCAAAAACCTCTTCAAAAAAACAATTATTACTATTATTAGTAGTAGTTTTTAAATTTGCTGCAGAGCTCATGCACTCACCTGAGGGAGAGATTGAGAAAGAGAGAGAGAAAGTGAGAAAGCAAATTGCCAGGTCTTGGACTCAAACCGCAGCTGGCCATGTGAGAGTCCAGTGCCTTAACCATTGTACCACCTGCTGGCCCCAGTATAATAAGTTCTTAAATTAAACTTCATTTATACCCAAATTAACTTTACACGTTGCCTTTTACCAGATTGTTTTCTGGGATAAGACATAGCAGAATTTATTTATAATTGATTGGTATTGTCTGTAAGGCAGTGGAATTGGAAAATGAATGAAATATCTTGTTCTTAAGGAGATAGTCCAGTGAAATGGTAATAGTATCGTACAAATAGCAAGCAGGTTGTCAATAGAAATTTGAGTAATGACGAAAAACTGAGGTATACATTTTTG
>NW_006207406.1:171219-180768 GCF_000334495.1 Tupaia belangeri chinensis | reverse complement strand
CCTGCTGACATACATCGTTTTTAGCAAAAGACATTTGGCGACTTGAGGGGCATTTGGAGCAACTCATATATGATTGACTTTAGTATTTTAGTTCCAGATTGTACTTAAGGGTATATTTATATTAAGATGAAGTTGTTTCTGGCTTATGTTAATATCTATGCTTTAGGCATTTTGAAATTTGTCATGGCAATGGAATTTGATCAGAAATTTAAGACATACCATTATTTCTGTATTTCTGTTTGGTAGAGGGATTGGTGGTGGGTGTGTACAGACTGAGGAAGCATACTGTGTTGTACATCTGTCCTGGAAGGATGGAAAACGAATTTTTCCAGATAAGCAAGGAAAAGGAATTCTGGTCAGCACTCTTTCAGAAAAGGATTTTGCTCTTATTTATACCAAAATTGTAGTAAAGTTTTTTAGTACTAAAAAAATTCAAGTCAATAAAAGGAAGAGATATAGCTACTTTAACTGGCGCACTTATAAATAGGAGCAATGGATATATGCAATGCAGTTGAGTTACTTATATTTTCTCTTCAACTATGGAAGTAGTTCTGTTACTTTTAGTTCTCACACGCTTTCTTGACATTTTAGTTTACAGGCAGCGTTAAGAGCAGACCCGAAGGACTTCAATTGTTGGGAGTCCCTAGGAGAGGCGTACCTCAGCAGAGGTGGCTATACTACAGCCTTGAAATCCTTCACCAAAGCCAGCGAGCTGAACCCAGAATCCACATACAGCGTGTTTAAGGTTGCAGCAATACAGCAAATCCTGGGCAAATACAAGGAGGCCGTAGCTCAGTACCAGCTGATCATTAAAAAACAAGAAGATTATGTGCCTGCTTTGAAAGGTAATTGCTTTTTAATAGCTCCTTGAACTTTTGTGATACTCAAGTAGAAAATCCTTGAATAAAATTCCTGCCTAAATGTATTGAATAACCTGAAAAGAACTTTAGTTAACAGCAGACATCCTGTATAAACTTTATATGTTATTATTTATATAGATTTGAATATGAAAAACATCAAGTCTTGTTTCCTAGCAGCTAATAAATAGCAGTATGATAGAGATATCACGTTTTAGATAAATGACATGATAATATTGAATCTGAAAATAGATCTCTAAGGGACCAGCAGATAGTGTAATGGTTATGTTGCTGAACTCCCATGTAGTCGATCATGGTTTGAATCCCATACCCGCAAGCTTACAATTTACGCCGGGTGTGTGCGTGTGTGCACACCGAAGATCCCAAGAGGAGAATGGAGGATAAGGGATTGTGGCATGGCCATCCCCCATCCCCGGGGGGTGATTTCTCGCTTTTGTCTCTCTCTCTCTGGCGAGCACATGACCTTATAGCAAAAATATCTCAAAAAAAGAATAGATTTCTAAATCAAGAGCTTTCTTTCTCTTATGTCTTGATAGTTAATTCACTATATTCCCAGAATATTTTAATATTAATTTCAATTATAAATACTTACTTAAAAAAAGGTTAAACTTTAGAGGCAACTTGTACTGTTTTTTGTAATGACTTAAATTGATTTCAGTCTCTCTGTAAATACCTGTTTCTTCTTATTTTTAGTAATATCAAATAGAACATCATCATCCATATATAATCTAAATATTTTATGATTATATCTAAACATTTTTTTAAAAAGCCTGGAGCTTAGAGCTTATTATATATGCTTTCCCCTTATTCCTTTTCTTTTTAAATAAGCGAGATTTAAATCAGAAATATTATATGTTTTAAGTGACATATAACTCAAGACTTGAAACTTTTTTTTAATTAATTAAAAATAAATTTTAACTTTTTCCTCAAGAGAAGAGCTCACACCTATGAAATGTGTACTAAGTACTTCAAGAAATTGCTATTTTGTTTAGTTCTTACAAAATATTAGGTCTCTGGAAAGTCATGATGTCTTTTTCTGTGTTTTCTATCCAAAAGTGATGACCCAGTATTTTGCCACACATTTTAATATAAAAGATCAAATCGTGTTTCAATATAGTTAATAAGTGGTAATACAATAAAGAGTAACATGAATATATCCCCATTTTGAAGTTTTCAAGAAGTAAGCAACTTGCACAAAGTCAAGGAAATTCTTAGATTCCATAGGTAATTTTATATAACTTTTAGTACATGTTTTATTCCAACAGAACTCTACCATTTGAATATTTTGCTACATGTATACAAGAACATGTTTAAAGATACTTTTAAGTTTTTTTAATTTTTTTTTCTGGAAGGTAGATTTAAAAATAACACCAAAAAATATAACTGTATTTGGAGTGTTTATTGTATATGTTTTAATGACAACTACCAACTTACTTGATTTTAGGCTTGGGCGAATGCCATCTTATGATGGCAAAAACAGCACTAGTTGATTATCTTGATGGGAAAGCTGTAGACTACATAGAAAAAGCACTGGAATATTTTACTCGGTTAGTAATATTCTTCTTATTTATTTATTTCCTTAGTATTATAATGAAGCCAAATTTAGAAAATCATTTTATGTCTTTTCTGTTAGATTTAGCAATGATCAGACTAACAGATGTAAATAATAGACTAGCCAGTAAGTTCCATGACATCCATATTGTATTTGTTTTGCAGTAGCGAAGCAGAATTTCTTGTGTTCTTAGTGGGGCTGGTCTGCTGGATGCAGAGCAGAGTGGGAAGGAGGCAGCAGTCTGGGAATGTGGCGAGGGCCTTGACACTACATGCTAGCGTTCTCTTTCAGCAGGCCTGGAAATTGGAGTATTTGCTTGGAACTCATTGGGAAGTAGGACTTTGTGGGCATGATACGCTTTACTTGCGGTGGTAAGGGCCCGTTTTGGCTGACCGTAAGGGGAAGTAAGCAATCTGATTGCTTCTGGAGAGAATTGGTGCAGGAAAAAAGGAATAGAAACAACAGAAGGGAATCAGAAAAATTTGAGTAAATCTGGTATTTCATAAATCTAAATTAATTAGTTGAGAGCAGAAGTATTATTTTAGATGAGTTTTTTTTTTTCTTTAATTCTTTTTGATGTTTTAGATTTTTGCAATAGGGCATGTATGCTCACCAGAGAGACAGACAGAGACAGGGAAAGTGAGAAGTCACCCCTGCAGGGGAGATTTTTTATTTTAAAATAGTTATTTTTATATAATTTTATCTATCATTGCTATTATTTTTTGATTTACTACAAGGCATGTGCCCTGACCAGATAGAAAGAGAGAGAGAGAGAGAAAGAGAGAGAGAGAGAAAGTGAGAAAGCAAGCTGCCAGGTCCGAGACTTGAACCATGATTGACCATGTGGGAGTCCAGTACCTTAACTGACACGCCACCTGCTGGCCCCGGGAAATGACTTTTAAACAGTCTTTTAAGAAATCTCCAAGGATGATGGAATTTGTTTGCTCTTAAACATCTTTCTTATACTTCCCTTTCTTTCTCTTCCAACATGCTTACTCTGTTTTTTATTTGGTTGTTCTAGAATTGCATCTTATAGAAACTAAATATGAAATGAAAACTTAATTCATTATTTATTGCACTGATTTTTATGGATACTTTTTTTAATAAAGATTTATTTAATTTTATTCATTGTCATTATTTTGATTTTATTTTTTTGAAGTTGACCAGAGAAAGAGAGAGAGAGAGTAGGAAAGTGAGAAAGCAAGCTGCCAGGCCCAGGACTCGAGCTGCAGTCAGCCGTGTGGGAGTTCCCCTGTCTTAACCACCATGCCACCTGCTGGCCCCGATACTTTTCAGTTGTCACTTAATATAGTTTTTTCCAAAGAAGAAATTATTATGAAGAAGAAATGCTTTGTTTTAGCTAGCATTTAAGAATAAATATGGAGGCCAGCAGATGGCGTGGGGGTTCCTTTGCTGTATTCCCACATGATCAACCGAGGTTCGAGTCCTAGACCCAGTGACTTGAAACTCAGTTCAGGTGCGTGTACATTCGTGCCCAAGATCCCAGAAAGAGAATGGGGGATCTCCTGGGGGATGATTTCTCACTGTCTCTCTCTCTCTCTCTCATGAGCATATGTGGCCTAAGGCAAAAATCCTTACCCCCCAAAAAAAGTAAATATGAACCTTTGGGTGAACCTTTTGGAATAACTTATAGTACTCACAACTAATTATAAGGTGGTATATAAAACTTTAAAAATTGTAATCCCCCAATTTATATATACTTCTCGATTTAAAAAATTATATTACTCCAATTGTTGTATAAGAGGGTAAGTCATATCACTTAGGTAAAATAAAATCTTTTGATTTTTATTGAACTTAACATGAGATAGAATTTAGGCTGTTAAAATCGCCTCTTTTTTTTTTTAAAGAGAAAAATTAATTACAGTGATTTACTGTTTTTGGTCATTCAGTCTGCTCTTCCTCTTGTATGAGGAAGGATTGCAATGGGACCATCCCCCATTTTTTTTTTTTTTTCACTTTCTCTCTGGTCAAATTAAAATAAATAAATAAAGTTAAATAAAATAATTCTTTAAAAAAGATTCAATATAGGGTGTGTGTACTCACTAGAGAAAGAGAGACAGAAAGTGAGAAGGAGAGACAGAAAGCGAGAAATAAACCCCAGAGGGGACAGCTATGCTGCAGTCTCTTCTCCTCCATTCTCCTCTTGGGATTTTGAACTCGTATGTATGTATAAGTGCTCGGTGTGAGTTTCAAGCCACCAAGTCTGAGACTTGAACCATGGTTGATCATGTGGGAGTCTAGTGAGGTAACCATTATGTCATCTGCTGGTCCCAAAATTAACTCTGTTTTACCTTTTTTTTTTTTTTTCTTTTTTTTTCCTTTCATGCTGTCAATTTTAGAAAATTTGCAAAGATAGCTGACCCCATAATCTAGTAGTTAAGGAAGTCAGGTCCCACATGGCCAACTACGCAATTCTGGGCCTCAGACTGGGTGGCTTGAGAAGCATGCTTGGGTGTATATGTTCGCATGCCCCAAATCCTGAAAGGTGGGCATATATGCTTGCATGCCCCAAATCCTGGAAGGATGGAAACATGTATGAGGAAGGATTGCAGTGGGACCATGCCCCATTGAAGAAGTACTTTGTTCATCTCTTTTGCTGTTTCTCTATCTCTAGGGAGTACATGTACCTTCTGGCAAATTTTTTAAAAAGGGAAAGAAGAAATTTGCAATATGTATGCATAGACACTCCAAATACTGTTGTCTTTCCTTCTGATTCTCAGAGTGGGCTTTCAGTCATGACTGCAGTAATTAACTGTATTTCTTAGGAAGACATTGGAAAATGATTTTTGGCTGGACTCCATGAGTAGAAAAGGCTATGAAAATGTCCCATCTGCTTATCCATCTGCCAGTAACATAGCAGTTTGTGATAGCTGATGATCAAGACTTGGCTTATGTGAAATTGCTGTGTTTTATTTATAAGATCTTGAGAAAAAAAAATGAAAAGAAGTGTGTAGCTGAGATTTTTCTCATTCTAAAAGGAGTACTCTCTATCACTGTCATTAATTTTTCTATTTACTGTTTTTGGTCATTCAGTCTGCTCTTACATGCCTCTATAAATGTGGGTCCTCATGTTTTCATGTTTAAATTTTTATTGTTTTTTGTCTCAGAAAATAAAAATCCTTTGGAATACTGAATATATTTTATACATTTATTAGTCTTTGTTTCATTCAAGGAAAGGTCTAAAAGTAAAAACCTGAGTTTTCAATAGTTAGCTAACTACAAGAGTCACAACTTTAGGGCCTTGATCATCACTTAAACAAACAAAAAGAGTGTAGTTAAAAAAAAATTCAGGGCTGGCAGGTGGCATGGGTGGTTAAGGGTGCTGGATTCCTACATGGCTGATCATGGTTCAAGTCCCAGGCCTGAGGGCTTGCTTTCTCTTTCTGGTCAAATTAAAATAAATAAATAAATAAAGTTAAATAAAATAATTCTTTAAAAAAATTCAATATTGGGGACAGTGGGTGGTATGGTGGTTGAGGTGCTGGGCTCCCACATGACTGATGTGGTTCAAGTCCTGTACCTGTGGCTTGCTTTCTCAGTTTCCTTCTCTCTCTATCTCTTTCTCTCTCTGGTGAGCACATGTGTCTCATAATGAATTGAATAAATATGTATATATTGATAATTACTTAAAAATTTTTAAAAACTTAAACATTAAAGTAAATTAGCCTTGCACATTATTTGATGTATTTAGGAGATTTCTGCTACTTTTACCAAAAATAGTAAAGAATACCAAAAAAAGTCTGCAAAATTTCTGACACTTAGCTTAAAATACTGGTCAATTTCTCCCATCTTTCTTCTCTTTCTGATTCGGTCAGGAGGAGGTTAATAAGGCATTCACCTTGAGTAACTAAGGAAATACTTCTTAATCAGGATTGCATGTGCAATTTTTTTCTCTTTTAATTGTACATGGGAATGAAGAAGAGAAACATCATATTTTTCTGGAAATCATTTGTGAGAATCATACCATTTCTTTTTTTAGGGCCCTACAGCATCGAGCTGATGTGTCCTGCCTTTGGAAGCTGGTGGGCGATGCTTGCACCAGTCTGCATGCTGTCTCACCAGCTAAAGTGCACGTGCATGTTTTAGGAGTCCTTCTGGGCCAGAAAGAGGGAAAACAAATACTAAAGAAAAATGAGCTTCTCCACCTTGGAGGAAGGTAATTTACAACAATTATGAGTTAATGACATTCAGATTGAATTAGGACATTCATAACATTGTCATTAATTTTTCTATTTACTGTTTTTGGTCATTCAGTCTGCTCTTACATGCCTCTATAAATGTGGGTCCTCATGTTTTCATGTTTAAATTTTTATTGTTTTTTGTCTCAGAAAATAAAAATCCTTTGGAATACTGAATATATTTTATACATTTATTAGTCTTTGTTTCATTCAAGGAAAGGTCTAAAAGTAAAAACCTGAGTTTTCAATAGTTAGCTAACTACAAGAGTCACAACTTTAGGGCCTTGATCATCACTTAAACAAACAAAAAGAGTGTAGTTAAAAAAAAATTCAGGGCTGGCAGGTGGCATGGGTGGTTAAGGGTGCTGGATTCCTACATGGCTGATCATGGTTCAAGTCCCAGGCCTGAGGGCTTGCTTTCTCTTTCTGGTCAAATTAAAATAAATAAATAAATAAAGTTAAATAAAATAATTCTTTAAAAAAATTCAATATTGGGGACAGTGGGTGGTATGGTGGTTGAGGTGCTGGGCTCCCACATGACTGATGTGGTTCAAGTCCTGTACCTGTGGCTTGCTTTCTCAGTTTCCTTCTCTCTCTATCTCTTTCTCTCTCTGGTGAGCACATGTGTCTCATAATGAATTGAATAAATATGTATATATTGATAATTACTTAAAAATTTTTAAAAACTTAAACATTAAAGTAAATTAGCCTTGCACATTATTTGATGTATTTAGGAGATTTCTGCTACTTTTACCAAAAATAGTAAAGAATACCAAAAAAAGTCTGCAAAATTTCTGACACTTAGCTTAAAATACTGGTCAATTTCTCCCATCTTTCTTCTCTTTCTGATTCGGTCAGGAGGAGGTTAATAAGGCATTCACCTTGAGTAACTAAGGAAATACTTCTTAATCAGGATTGCATGTGCAATTTTTTTCTCTTTTAATTGTACATGGGAATGAAGAAGAGAAACATCATATTTTTCTGGAAATCATTTGTGAGAATCATACCATTTCTTTTTTTAGGGCCCTACAGCATCGAGCTGATGTGTCCTGCCTTTGGAAGCTGGTGGGCGATGCTTGCACCAGTCTGCATGCTGTCTCACCAGCTAAAGTGCACGTGCATGTTTTAGGAGTCCTTCTGGGCCAGAAAGAGGGAAAACAAATACTAAAGAAAAATGAGCTTCTCCACCTTGGAGGAAGGTAATTTACAACAATTATGAGTTAATGACATTCAGATTGAATTAGGACATTCATAACATTGCTTTTTATATCTCCACAGGTGTTACGGTCGTGCATTAAAGCTGATGTCTACATCTAATACATGGTGTGACCTTGGGATTAATTATTATCGCCAAGCACAGCACCTAGCAGAAACAGGCAGCAGCACGGATGATCTTCAAGAGTTGCTGGATAAATCTTTACAGGTATGGCTTGGAGACCTGTTTTTATAAAATTGGAAAAAATGAAGTGCCTTTTTGAAAGCTGTTCTCGACGTAGTGTTTTCACATAAAACCGTACTTATCTTGATATAAATACTGATATTCCAAGAAATCAAAATTAATCCAATTTAACTTATTTCCAGTGTTTGAAAAAGGCAGTGAGACTCGACAGTCGCAATCACTTACACTGGAATGCGCTTGGTGTGGTTGCCTGTTACAGTGGTGAGAGCTAGTCACACTTCGATATTTTTAAAAGATTGTGTTTCAGGTACCATAGTTCAATTTCATCAAATTCTGTGTTTTTCAGGTATTGGGAATTATGCCCTTGCTCAGCACTGTTTCATCAAATCAATTCAGTCAGAACAAATTGTGAGTGTTTTATGTGTCTGTCTATGAAAAAGAACTTCAAAATTTAGTGCGTTCGATTTTCTGAGACTTGCAAGTAGATGGAGGCCTAATTTTATTTTTTTTTAAATTTATATGTTTTTTAGAATGCTGTTGCATGGACCAACCTGGGAGTATTATATCTTGCAAATGAAAACATTGAGGTAAATATGTTACTGATTCATCATATTAAAAATAAAGAACATTATCTATATATGGTATCTTCCTAATAGCCAAACTTCTTGTGAAGAAATACTCTGCCCATTACTATCTAACCAGTATGGTCTCCAATTATGCTAGTTAATTGATGACATTCAACTTACTATGTTGAGATTATAGGTAAGATTTATTTTCTCTACTATGGTACTTGAGAAACTTCTGACTTTATAATTAGCTTGCTTTTTCATTTAGAGATTAAAGCAATTCTATCATGAATGCATTCGGTGTTGTTTTAATCTGTACACATGTCAGAGAAATCCTGTGTGTTGGCGATGGAGTTGGTGAAGTTAAGGGACATGATTAGTACTCTAGCAGCTTAAATTTAACTTTTGCTTAGATGATTTAGGTTTTAGCTTTAGCTAGTATTAATCCCTTTAAATACCACCATGTAATTTGTCATAAAAAGCAGTGTATACGTTAGAGAGTTGGCCTGTGGTATGTGGGAGCTTGTTTATAGATCACGTTTGGAAAGTTTCCACAAATCTATGCACAGTATCCTATCTGTATAGGTTTGTGCTTCAACTAATATATTGAATCTCATTCTTTTAAAAAAAAACTTTTGTAATATTCTCCTGTATATATTAAATCACTGCAAAGAAGACTGGATGTAGAAGATAGTAAATGAATTGAAAGAAAGCATTAATTGGTGTAATGGCTATGTCGCTGGACTCCCATGTAGTCGACCACGGTTCGAGTCCCGGACCCAGTGGCTTAAACTCACGCCGGGTGCGTGTGCGTGCGTGCCCAAGATCCCGAGAGGAGAATGGCAGAGAAGGATTGCGGCGTGGCTATCCCCCCTGGGGGGTGATTTCTCACTTTCTGTCTCTCTGTCTCTCTCTGTCTGGCGAGCGCATGCGCTCTATAGCAAAAACCTCTCCA
>NW_006207406.1:159516-170916 GCF_000334495.1 Tupaia belangeri chinensis | reverse complement strand
CCAAAAAAAAAAAAAAAAAAAAAAAAAAAAAAGAAAGCATTAATCCAGCCCTTAAAATATGTTGCACTCATTTAAAAAAACATGTACACAAAGCATCTAGTGAATAAGCCATGGATGCAGGTGTTTTTGTTTTTTAGTAGCATGGCACAGTCGTTGCTCAGGAGCTGATTTTTTGGTAGGAAAAATAAGACTGTTTCCTGTGACACAGACTATAGAGAAAACAATATAAGGCAGTATGTAATAATATTTTTTGTAGCAGAAAAACAGCATGCAAGTGTCCAAGTGAGGTATCTTCAATGTTCCCCCATCCCCGGTAGTCTACACAGGACTTCTCTGACATGTGTACAGATTAAAAAAGGGGGAAAAAAAAAAACCCCTCTAAACTCATTATAGAATTGTTTTAATCTCAGATTTATGTTGTTGATCAGCCTTTGTTCAGTAGCAGTATATATCTCGGACTTCATTGGTCGTGAGTTCTTACTTCCTAGTTAAGCTCAAAGAGAATGCAAGATTAGGTTGTCAGGAAACTCATGACATATTTTTCTATGTTTTTCTATGCAAAAATGTATCATGACTTTCCTGTCGACCCAGTAGATACAGGCTTATTTAATACTTCCTTCATACTTGTGGCTGGCACAGGGATGTATGATTGGTTAAAAGTTCTGCAGAGGGCCAGCAGAGTCCCAGACATGGCAACTTGAAAATCACACTGGGCACATATGTGTGCATGCTCAAAATCCCAAGAAGAGAATGGAGGAGAAGGGATTGTGGTGTGACCATCCCCCTGAGGGGTGTTTTCTCACTTTCCCTCTCTGTCTCTCTCTAGTGAGCACATGCTCCCTATGCCAAAAACCTAGAAGGAAAACATGTTCTGCAGACCACAAGGTAGACACTTGTGTTGCCCTTTTTTGGGGACCAGAACTCCTGATCTGTAGAGAAATCTGTTGTATCCAGGTGTGTGCTAGGACTGTGTAGCTCAAACACTGCTTTAAACATTACTGTGCTTCAGCAGGGAAGTTTTAGGTATATTTGTATTTATAATGACAGGTTTGACTTTAATTCTCTTATGCTTCTTAAACATAAGTAATTTAATATTAAGGTTGCAAAACAACTTGATGTGATATTTTCCTGACTTTTTTTTTTTTCCCTAGCTAGCTCATGAAGCTTTCAAAATGGCTCAGTCACTTGATCCATCTTATCTAATGTGCTGGATTGGACAAGTAAGATATATAGCATACAGTTATTAACAAACTATTGATGTAAATAACCTGTTCATATAAATAAAAGGGACAAAAATGAAAACAGGTGGCATCTGAGGGCTCTTTGTGCCAGTCACTGTGCTTAGCTCGTCACATGTATTATTATTACTTCCGTTCATCCATACTTTGAGATGTGGTTTTGTTCTATTCTTTTAATAGATGTAGTATCATGCTGAAGGTCACTCGGCTCATAATGACTAAACTTTAATTGGGAGGGGGGCTTTGAACCCCATCAGTCTGACATTACTATACCTAAACAAACTAAAAAACCCAAAGAAAGTATTTTGTTGCTTAACTCAATTCACAAAGAAAATGCACAGTTACAAAGAACATTTTGATTATTATGCTTTCTCATTTTCTGCAAAGTCTTCCTATGTGGTTTGGCCCTCATTTTAGGAGTATTGCCGGCTTCCCCAAGCTTAGATTTTTGGACTGTCATGTAGTAATCAGGGTATCTGGTTGCTAGTTTAATTCTACTGGCTGATCTTCTTACTTTATGTCACTTCTCTGGATTTTAATTTTCTCACCTGAAGAAAGAGACAAAACCATTTTGTCTAATTGAGAAATTTTAATGTATTAATTAGTGGTTGATCGTTTTGGTTAAAGAATACTAGGGTCACCTGTAACAGGCGATCACTAGTCAGGAATTATGTATCTTTTACTGTACTTTTGACTGTTGGGTCTAATTCTAGTTAGTTGACAAAGTAAGCAGAGATAGACAAACTCCTGGGGACAGCCAGGTGGTGTGTGGTTAAGGTATCTGGCTCCCATATGTCTGACTGTGCAGTTCAAGTCCCAGGCCTGGCAGCTTAAAAAAACATGCAGGTGGTGTGTACATTTGTGCCTAAAAATACCGAGAGGAGAATGGAGGAGAAGCCATCCTCCCAGGGAGTGATTTCTCACTTTCCTCCTCTCTGTCTTTATACACACTCTGTAACAATTAAAAAAAAAAAAAGTCAAACTCCTGTTTCCATTGAACTGGGTAGTACTACCTGGGAACAGTGACATTAATGTGCTGAATTCTTTGTCAGTTATTGAATCCAGAGCCCAAGAATTTGTATCTCTAATTGTTTCTGATGGCGAGGGTGATCCAGGGACCTCATCTTTTGTGACACTGCCCTGGATCATTAGATCTTAGATACTTAGTAGAATGACTCGAAGTTTCCTCCCTCCTCAGTATTTTTTTTTTCCTAAAAATTAGTTTGTTTCAGGAAATAGCTGATAGGCATAATTAAAATGTTAGCAGTTGGGACCAGCAGTTAGCGTAATGGCTATGTCGCTGGGCTCCCATGTAGTTAACTGTGGTTCGAGTCCTGGACTCAGTGACTTAAACTCACGCCAGGCGCATGTGCGTGCATGCCCAAGATTCTGAGAGGAGAATGGAGGAGAAGGGATTGCGGCATGGCCATCCCCCCTGAGGGGTGATTTCTCTCTTTCTTTCTTTCTGTCTCTTTCTGTCTTTCTGCCAAGCAAACGTACCCTATAGCAAAAAAAAGAAAAAAACACCTCTCCGAAAAATAAATTGTTAGCAGTACAACTGAAACATAAATTAACTTTGCTTTTAAGTACAGCCAGGAAACCTCTTGTTCCTTTAAACAGTTTCATTTATTTTACTCTGAGTTTCTTTTAAACACACTAAGAACCTTTTTTCCTTCTACAGGCTCTTATCGCAGAGACGGTTGGAAGTTATGACACCATGGATCTCTTCAGGCATACGACAGAACTTAGTATGCATGTAAGGGTTCAAACTTTCTTTTCGAGGGTTCATTCATGAGTAAAGCATTAGCCTTGTTAAGAAAGCGAATAGATCGTGGCCTAAGGTATTAATAAGAACAGTTGTCTGTTTTATTTTTGTCTTAGAAACAGATAAGCCGTCTTTAAAAAAACTTCTAGTGTTTGTCTTCCTTTATTTGGGCATTTAAGAGGTGATGAAAAATCACATTGAGATTTAAGAATAGAAACCAAAAGTAGGAAGAAAAGAGACATGAGATAGACTCGACTTGGTTGACGTTTCTAGATTATGAAGATGTTTTAGAATCCTTTCGTTTGCTTTGACCTCTGGAATGGTGCTAAGAAGGGGGGAAGTAACCCATCAGATGGGCTTTTCCTTCTGCACTTTATTTATCCCATTTGCATCTCCTCCATGAGATTGGAGCAAGTGTTGTAAATATGTTCTCTGCTGTGTTTTATCACAGTGACCCTTCATTCAACAGTACCTAACAGTTACAGAGAACCAAGATGTGGCATTTCTTGCACTGAAGTACATTGTTGTATTTCTTAGATTTTTATTGGCATATTTATTACTCTGTATCCACTGAACTTTGTCTTTTCTTCAGACGGAAGGAGGACTAGGCTATGCATACTGGGTCTGCACAACACTGCAAGATAAAAGCAACAGAGAGACAGAGCTGTACCAGTACAACATCCTGCAGATGAACGCTGTCCCGGCAGCCCAGGTCGTCCTGAGCAAGTACATAGGTAAGGGGCCTGTGAGACAGTGGCAAGGTACTTGGACAAGTCTTGAAATAACTTAAATAGCTTACTTAACTTACTCCCAATAAAATACTAGCATTCTTTTTTTAAACTTTTTTCCTTTTTCTTTACACATTCAGTCACTGTATATCATTACACTTTTACAAAATGAATTTTCCCAGCATGAATACACTGTATATTAATCCATTTGAAGACATTATCATATGTGTTATCATCAACAAATAATTTTCCACTTTTGTTTCCCTTAAATGTTTTTTTTCTTTCCTTTTCCCCTTGATTCCCTTCCTCTTTAAGACATGAATTTGCTTTTTCTCCCCCCTCAAGGGCCAAGCTGCCTACTTGTTAAACTTTAGCAGGGGCTTTCGAAGAATGATAAAAATTGCTTGTTACCTAATGATTCAAGATTTAAGTGATTTCTTTGATACAGTAGAAGGTATTTGGGATCTAAGTGGCCTGAGCTGCTGCTACTTCATTTACTTTCTCTGCAGTCCTCTGCCAAATATGGTGGTGTCAGAAAAGTCATAATGCATTTTCACATAGAAAAAAAATATGTCATGACTTTTCTGACAATCCAATAATTTATTTCCCTTACCTTCTTTTTAAATGTATAAAAATAGAAAAGAAAATAGAGATCATGATCACTGGGGCATAGAGTTGTGAGTTAAATGAGGTAATATACACGAAATGCCAAATCCAGTGCCTTCAGTCCTTCCCTTTAAGAATATTGGGGACCAGCAGTTAGCATACTGGCTGTGTCACTGGACTCTCACGTAGTCGACCATGGTTTGCGTCCCGGACCCCGTGGCTTAAAACTCATGCCGGGCGCATGTGCGTGCATGCCCAAGATCCCGAGAGGAGAATAGAGGAGAAGGGATTGTGGCGTGGCCATCCCCTCTGGGGGTGATTTCTCGCTTTCTGTCTCTATGTCTCTCTCTGTCTGTCTGGCGAGCGCACGCGCCCTAAAGTGAAAATCTCTCCCCAAAAAAAGAATATTTCTTGGGACCAGAAGATGGCATAATGGTTATACCATTGGACTCCCACTTAGTTGACTGTGGTTTGAGTGCCAGACATGTTAGCTTAAAACTCGCCTAGGCATGTGTGCATGCATACTCAAAATCCCAAGAGGAGAATGGAGGAGAAGGGATTGTGGCATGGCCATCCCCCCTGGGGGAGATTTATTTACTTTCTGTCTCTCCAGCAAGCACACATGCCTTATAGCAAAAATCTCTCTTAAAAAAAAAATTCTCAAGATATTGAAAAACGTATTTAGGTTTACAAACTTGACAGAATGGTAAAGTGTTATTAACTGTTTATTTTAATAATTTGCTATCTTACTTAATAAAACTACTTTTTAAAAAACTTTTATTTTAGAGAGTTTTTTCCTATAGGGTGTCTGCTCACTAGAGAGATGGAAAGTGAAAAATCACCAGAAGGAGCAATGGCCTTGCTGCTTTCCCTTCTCCTCTCAGGATTTTGGATACACATATGCACACGCCTGGCATGAGTTTTAAGCCACTGGGTCTGGGACTTGAACCACAGTCTACTACATGGAAGTCCAGCGATGTAAACATTATGCCATCTGTTGTTGGTCCCTACCATTGGCTTTAATCACTGCTCTACCACTTAGTAGCTATGATGGAAACATTGAGCATGCTATCAAATTGAATTTTAGTTTCCTTTGTCTTCTATGATACAAGAAAGAATGTGTCTATTGCTTAGAGTTTAAATGAGGTGATTTAGGGAGCAGCAGATGGCATAATGGTTGCATCTCTGGACTCCCATATAGTTGACCACAGTTTGAGTCTCAGACCTGGTGGCTTAAAACTCAGGCCGGTGCATGTGCATGTGTGCCCCAAATCCCAAGAGAATGGACAAGATGGCATTGCAGTGTGGCCATTCCCACAAGGGATGACTTCTTACTTTCTGTCTCTGTCTCTCTCTGTCTCTCTGGCAAGTGCATGCACCCTAGAGCAAAATATTTCTCTATTTAAAAAAATGATCTATGCAAAATATTATGCTGAGTATCTGGCACACCCTAGATACTCAAGTACTGTTACTTTCAATAGCCTTTGACAAAATTCTAATAAAGAAGCAGATAGTTTAAGCAGGAATACTAGGAGCAGGAAATTATGACAGACAAATAATATAAAGAATCAGATAAACTGAAAAACAAGAGAGAAAATGCCACATCATAGATAATAAGGAGATTGTAGTATTCTTCATATATATAGCGTGGTATACTTGATCAGCACTTTAGGATATTATCAAATTATTGCCACATGCCAAAATAAATGACTAATAAATACCTGAGGAAGCGCATGGTCAGAAACTTTATTGATGGATTTCATTACAGAATTACTAAACAGTTATAATGGATTTACATAATGAGTTAAATCTTTAGAGTATTGCAAAATTCAGATACCTAAAACAATGAAAAAAAATCAGTCCTTAAAAAATATGTATAGTTAGGTTTTTAACTCTGTAGCTGAATTATATCTATACTCATTTAACAAATTCAGCTGGTAGTAGTTAAGGTGCTGGACTCCCATATGGCTGACCATGGTTCAAGTTCCAAACCCAGCAGCTTGAAATTTATGCTGGTGCGTATGAGTGTGTGCCTAAGATCCTGAGAGGAGAATGGAAGAGAAGGGGTTGTAGCATGGCCATTCTCCTTGAGGAGTGATTTCTCAGTTTCTCTCTTGATCTCTCTAGTGAACTCATGTGCCGTATAGTAAAAATTTCTCCAAAAAAATGAAGAAAAATTGAACTATGTGTGCTCAGTTTAAGCAAATTAGAAACAGAAAAGAGAAAAGGGGACACGAGAGAGAATGCAAAACATCCCTGTCCATCCTACGACTGTGCCTTAGGGTGAGTGTGGTGTGTGAAGGCATGGATTGTCCTAAACTCATTTTTAAATTTTAATTGCCAGAGGGTATACATGTTTGCCAGAGAAAGGCAGAGAGACCCCAATGAGGTGTGGTAATTTCTTCATTCTGTTGGGGTTTTGGATGTACGTATACATATATGCATCTGGACTGGTTTTCAAACCACTGGGACTGGGATTTGAACCATGGTCAGCCATGTGGGATCTACCTACCTTAACCACTGTGCTATGAGGATGGCATGCTTTATATTCATTTTACTCATTTTTTATGACCTTCTCCCATTGTATGGTAACTAGAGATTTTTCAAAAATAAGTTGGCCTATATGATTTTTACCTTATCTCTGAGTTAGAACCTGTCACACAGGATATAATTACAATACTTTGTTAAACATCATAAGGGACTTGAAGGCTTGCTTCTTAATTACTTTGAAGTAAATTAGGTTAGATGTGTTTCTCTTTCTGCATTGTACCTTGGTAGATACATGATGTTTTTTGACATTAAAATGTCAAAATGTTGCCTTTGTCTTCTGACTCCAGTGCACAATACTGAATTACTTTTTCTTTTTAATTCATAAAGTTTAGAACAGAACCACAAAAAGAAATTACTTACTTTTTGTGTGTGCTCCCCAGAAAGACAGAGAAACAGAGAGACAGAAAGCAAGAAATCACCCCCCAGGGGGGATGGCCATGCCACAATCTCTTCTCCATTCTCCTCTCAGGATCTTGGGCATGCATGCACACGTGCGCAGCGTGAGTTTAAGTCACCAGGTCCAGGACTCAAACCACAGTCTACTACATGGGAGTCCAGTGACATAGCATTACACTAACTGCTGGTCCCTTGTTACTTAATTTAATCATGGGAAGGCTTAAGTGATTAGCAAAATAACTGAATTTCTTATAAGTCTCCCAAGTAGTTTTTTTTTTATAGCTCTATTTATTTAATTATTTTTATTTTATTATTGCTATTTTTTTTAGTTTGCTATAGAGCACATTTGCTCATTGGGGAGAGATAGGGAGAGAGAGGAAGTGAGAAATCACCCCCCCAGGAGAGATGACCATGTTGTAATCTCTTCATGATAGATCATGTGCATATACATATGAGAGTGAAAGAAAAAGAGAGAGACAGAAAAATGAGCATCCTCCATAAGGTCTGGTCATGCTTTGGTCCCCTTTTTATATAGCCCATTGAATCTTGGGAACTCATGTGTACCTGGTGTGTTTTAGGTTGGGAGTGGAGATTCGAACTGTAGTTGCCATGTGGGTCCTGTTTTCTTCAGCAGTGCATTTCTGCTGTGCCATGGAGCCAGCCCATCATGAGCTACATTTTCAAGTTCTTATACTTCGGGGCCAGCAAGTAGTATAATGGCTGAGGTGCTGGACTCCCACATGGCTGACCGCGGTTCAAGTCCCAGACCTGGTGGCTTGAAACTCATGCTGGGTGCATGTGCATACATGCCCAAAATCCTGAGAGGAGAGTGGAGGAGGAGGGAGAGCAGTGTGGCTATCCTCTCGGGGATGATTTCTCACTTTCTGTCTTTGGCAAGCACACATGCCCAGTAGCAAAAAATCTCTCTAAGAAAAAAACAAAACAAAAACAAGGGACCAGCAGTTAGCGTAATGGCTATGTCGCTGAACTCCCGTGTAGCCGACCACGGTTCAAGTCCTGGACCTGGTGACTTAAACTCACGCCGGGCGCATGTGCATGCATACCCGAGATCCCGAGAGGAGAATGGAGGAGACGGGATTGCTGCAAGGCCATCCCCCCTGGGGGCAATTTCTCACTTTCTGTCTCTCTGTCTCTCTCTGTCTTTCTGGTGAGCGCACACACCCTACAGCAAAAACCTCTCCAAAAACAAAACAAAACAAAAACAAAAACAAAAATGAGAACAAACAAAAGTTATTGTATCTTT
This sequence comes from Tupaia belangeri chinensis, assembly GCF_000334495.1. NCBI lineage: Eukaryota > Metazoa > Chordata > Mammalia > Scandentia > Tupaiidae > Tupaia > Tupaia belangeri. The sequence continues at coordinate 162,369 of NW_006207406.1, read as the reverse complement.
GAGGATAAACTCTAAAACACTAACTAGAAACTGCACATAAGTTTTGAATATTATTCAGTAGTTTAAAAGAGTTATAAAATGATTACTGGCATGTGATAGATACTCAAGATAAAATCAGACCATTCTTCTTAACAATGTCAGTGATCTCAGGAGATGATCTGGTATTTGAGATACTGAAAAAATTGAAAATGAGACTAATATTTCCAACCAGTGTGCACATCTAAAGTAAAGCTATTTCTGGATTTCCAGAAAGAACTCAGAATTATGCTCCAGCTTTCACAATGTTGGGTTATTTAAATGAACATCTACAACTGACAAGGGAGGCAGCCGATGCGTACCAAAGGTAAGCTGAATTGAATTACAGTCCAGTTGTTTATTAGTCAGCCTTTTTCACTCTCCTGAAGAAGGCACTGATGTTGTGACCGCTTTCCTGATGTCTCAGTGTACACTGTTATTACTTCTTAGAAGGTAAAAATGTGTAGTCTCAAATTTTCAGCCATAGTTTGGTTTCTATTGCTCATCAAAGTCTGCCCTCTATTTTGTTGTCTAGATTTATTAGACTCATGTGTTCAACAAGACCAGAAATAAAAACATGATGATGTATTTGTTCGACTCTAATGTCTGCTGTGTATGTATCCATTCAGTAAATAATTGTTGAACTTCTGTATGCTAAGCAATGTCCTTGGCACTAACGATTCAGCAGTGAATTAAAATAAACCTAGGCCCTGTTCTCCTAGGACTCGCGTTCTAGCGGTAAAAGATAAAAAATAAACTAATATGCATCTGTTATAATGCTAAGTGCTAAGAAAGAAGAATTTTATTCAGGTAAAGGGCCAGAGAGTCCATGGGCAGGAAGTGACATTTCAGGTGAGTTTAAGAAAGGATTGTCGTGTGACCGTTCTCCATGGTGGATGCTTTCTCCTTGTCCTCTGGTGAGCTCACTTGCCCGCTGGCTAACTAAAGCCCCACCACCACCACCAAAACAAAAACGATCAAAACACTTTTGAGAAATACTTATCACATACCTCCTTAGTAGCATTTGAGGCCTGATCAGAATGAGCTGAAGTCCTAGCCATTTGGTTTTCCAGGCAAGAACATTCCAGAAAGAACAGCAAGAACAAGGTCTCCCAAACAGGTGTGGACTTGGCATGTTTAAGAAACAGGAGAGCTAGTATGCCATAGTGGAGTGGCCAGCCTGGAGAGCCGTAGGAAATGAAATCAGCTGAAGATTTTATTTTCTGAAGATTAGTGGAGAGTGGAAAGAAACGAAACATTGATCACATGAATAACTATTAGACAAAAACAGATCTGATTACCTAACTTCTGAGCCACATTATTGCCCCAAATCTAAGTAAATAGGAGAAGCTTTGTCAGGGTAAAAATATAACGGAGGTGTCCCAAACGCTTTGCCATATTCTTTTATGGATCTCTGTGTCATTCAGAGGAGTCATCGCTCAGTGATATTCGAGACTGTGTAATCAAGGAGATATTGTTCCGGTGTCTGTGGAGAGAGATCTATGAACAATGACAGTTTTGTTTCAGTGTCAATAAATGTACCAGTAAACAAACTGTATGTATGTGATGAAGTGTAAAAGAAATGAGTGAGATTTTAAGAGGAAAAAACTAGGCGGCTTTAGGGAACTTGCTACTTCTTTGTACTTGTTGTTAGTGCAGGTATTATGAAGCCGTCAATAACTTCGGTTATGCCTTGGGCTTGACATGGCACCTCCACAGTCACGTGGGTTTGCGCTGCTTCTGTGACTCATCACCACTGCTGTCTTCCACCTTCAACAAGTATTTGAGGCTTGAAACTCCAAAGCAGGCATACATCTAACCAGGACTGTAGTATTTAACCTCTGTAGTACTGTGTAGCTTTCTGTTTTTCATGTAACATTAGGATAAAAAGGCCTTTGATAATTTGTCCCTAGTGAATCTCCTCTTTAAATGGAAAAGAAAATTGAAAAAATCGGAAATCTCCACTAATATTCTCTTTTTGATTATTGAGTCATTTCCTCGCTTGCCCATAGGGGACCAAGCCTGAAGGCAATGTGGGCTGTGATCATGTTTCGGAGTGTTTTTCCCAGGCCCCGAGAGACTTCTCATGACTCGTTCCCTTGCCTCCACTCATGGCCCTTCAAATATTCTTCTGGATGTGCGGGCAAGGAGGCAGGGAAGCGCTCCAGTTCTTGGCTTCCTAACTCAAACTGCTAGTCCATGAATATTTTTTCAGATTGTTCACCATAAACTCCAAATATGGTAAAACTTAAAACTATGACATATTCATTTTCCATATTTCAATGAACAATTTGAGACTATTTAGAACTCAGATATGATCATAATTTCTAAGAGATCATTTTGTTTTCTTGACAGCCTTAATTCTAAATATGTTGAGGTGCCTTTGTGGTGCCAACTTTATAAAATATGAAAGAGCTGTTATAACTAGCCTTAAAGAATTGGTAGAATTAAATGAAGAAAATGAAAATGTGTGGACAGAGCAAAGGAAGAAGATAAAAGAGTACTATTACACGTAGGTGATTTAAATTACCTTGTCCTTTTTTTAAGGGCAATTTTGTTGTTACAGACTGCAGAAGACAGAGATACTTACTATGTTACACTAAGAAATTACGGCAGAGTGTTATGGTAAGTGTACCTTTTCCCCCGTGAATTCTGTGAATCTATTGGATTTTTCTGGTGAATGTGGTAGAACTGCTGCTGGAACAGTGGGACCTGTGCGATCCAGATTTTTCAGAGGAGCAGGCTATGTGGTGTTCGCTAGACCCATAATGATACCAACCCCATTGTGCTTTGTAAGGAGTGGATTGAGAACTCATTTATATATATATATATATATAT
>NW_006207406.1:148489-159504 GCF_000334495.1 Tupaia belangeri chinensis | reverse complement strand
ATATATAAATATAAAGAATTATATATATATAAATAAAACCATAAACCATCTAACGCAGCCTTCTTTATTTTTTTTTTTTTGTTAGTGGTTTTTGCCTTAGGACACATGTGTTTGTTGGAGAGAGTCAGAGACAGTGAGAAATCATCCCCCGCGGGGTGGCCATGTGTAGTCCCTTCTCCTCCCGGGATCTTGGGAATGCACGCACACATCCCTGGCATGATTTTCTACTGCCAGGTCTGGGACTCAAACCGTAGTCTGCCATGTGGGAATCCAGTCATGTAACCACTACGCCATCTGCTGACCCTGGTAGCTGTTTTTCCTGTCATCAAAATATTTGTCAGGATTTGAGTTTATTGTTTTTCTAAGTTCTTTCACCTTTTAAAACTAATTTTAGAAACAAAGGTTGCTTGTGTTTTTAATTTCCACTCACATCATCTGAGATGAGAAGAATTTTAGAGAAAGGAAGCCCAGAACAGATGCATGCTCCTGCCCCCTCCTGTGTGGTATCCTGTAGTGACTTGGAACTCTGCAGAGGCCCCTCCAGCAAGAAGGTCCTCACTAGATACAGTGCCTTAACTTTAGACCCCTGGAACCATGAACCAAATAAGCCTTTATTCTTTATAAATTATCTAGTCTATGGTATTTAGTTATGACCACAGAAAATCAGGCTGAAGTAGATGGGTATGCCACTTACCCAGTTTTGATCATTATACATTATATGCATGTATGAAATAATCACACTGTAACCCATAAATATGTATAATTATGATATATCAGTTAAAATTCTAACCCCCCCAAAAATACATCCATAGATTAAAAAAGGATGTCCAGTGACACATTAAAAATAACAACAGATTTGGGAACCAGCAGTTAGCGTAATGGCTATGTCGCTGGACTCCCACGTAGTCGACTGCGGTTCGTGTCCCGGACCCGGTGGCTTGAAACTCACGCCGGGCGCGTGTGCATGCGTGCCCAAGATCCCGAGAGGAGAATGGAGGAGAAGGGATTGCGGCGTGACCATCCCCCCTGGGGGGTGATTTCTCGCTTTCTGTCTCTATGTCTCTCTCTGTCTGTCTGGCGAGCGCACGCGCCCTACAGTGAAAATCTCTCCAAAAAAAAAAAAATAAGTAACAACAGATTCAGATTGCAGTGATGTCTATCAAAAAGGAGAATCTCAAAGATACAGTTCATATTCAGGCAATGGCAGCTGAGCTTTACTTTTAAATAAGCAAGTTAAGTTTTTTTTAATTAATAAGTAATAATAACCCTAATGCTTACCCTAACTCTTCAGTACCATATGAGGAGATTTCAAGAACTTAAAGTATGAGTTTATTTTGGTACAAAAAAATTTTGAATCCATGCATACATAGTTTTAGCATAATGCATTTTCCATGAACTTTTTGAAAGATCCTGTATATTATACTTTATATTTTTCTTCCTATTAAACATAAAAAGATTGTATAGTTTTGTCTGTGGAATTTCAGTGCATCTGCATGCCCTCCCAAAAAATGGATGTGCAGATAAATAAATGGTTTACACACAAGCTAGATTTGATTTTGAGTAGACATTTTATGACTTGTTAAAGCTCATCAAAGATATTATTAGGACCATACTTCCAGGATAATGTTAGCTAATGTGTTAACATTGTAGAGTTCTGTATAAAAGCCAACCTCAAATTATTTCCATTATTTGATATATTGATTAAAAATTTGTTAATAAAAAGAGGCATTTGGTAATTTAGCAGAACTAGTCATCTTCCCATATAATTTAAACAAAGCGAGGTATTAAGTTAAATCCCTCAACTACATCCTAATTGTAACATGCTTGTTATCAGTGTTTTAAGTCTTTTCTACAGCTTTAACACTAATAAATTATATTTATTGTTTACTTACTATTATGTTTACTGCATTATCACTAGATGTAGAGTACAGGTAAAGTAAGTAAAAGAACATGGCGTAATTAGATCTTTATCTGATGATGCAAGCCAAAATTATTTTTGATATTACAAGTAAGTTGCGTTTTACTCCTTAGTTCCATCGGTGAATATGATAAAGCGATCCAGGCTTTTAAGTCAACACCCCTTGAAGAGTTGGAAGACATCATAGGTTTTGCATTGGCTTTGTTTATGAAAGGGCTATATAAAGAGAGCAACAAAGGTAAGCACACTGCTTGAGGCTAAAGGTGCATCTTTTCCAAGCCGAGTGTAATTTAATTATGACGAACTTATGTACAGAGAAATGAAGTGCTGAGGTTGGGGTGGAGGTTACAGTGTTCTTTAAATCTGACTAGGAGTCAGGAGCGTTACTTGGCACTGATCTGCTACGTCAGCTAGTATATTGCTGTGATGAATAGGGCTTACGGTAGTGTTCTAAGCTGAGTGTTCATTGCACACATCAGGAAGTCGAAGCTCTAGATCATTTACAGTGGATGCCTGAGATAGCCTTTCAAAGGAGGTGCTTAATATTCTACATTGCTTACATGTGAATTTCCGATAAGTGAAGATTTGAATTATTGTTAGTAACAGATTTTGGTTTCCCTTAAAATGTTAATGGAGCACGTTTTTTTTTTTTTTCTGTAGGGCACATGCACCATGCACTCACCAGAGAGAGAGAGACAGAGAGAGAGAATGAGAAATCATCCCTCAGGGGGATGGTCACATTATAGTCCCTTTCTCCTCCAGTTTTCTTTTGGGATTTTGGGTATGGATGCACATGCACCCAGCCTCATAGCAGGCAGTGAGATCCCATGCCTAAACCCCCATGCCACCTGGTGGCCCCAGTTGAGTACATTTTCACATCTGTTGGCTAAGCCCACCTATGTACAGTTCATGTACTGCTTGGTGGAGGTGCTGGTCTGTACCTGGAAACTTCGGTGATACGTTAGTGGCTGTAGGCCTGCACTTCTGGCCCAAGCTGGCTCTTGAGGTAGTGACTCAGTCCCTGTAGATTCTGAAGTTAGAAGTTCAGGATTCTCATGTAATAATCCTAATGAAACTCCAGAATCACTTTAGGATGGCTAAACAAGTTAGATTATTAATAAATTTTTATTCCATTTGCTTGAAAACAAGGAAACAGGAATGCAGTTTTAATTAGATCTTTTTCTAAACAGTATTAGGAAAAGAAAAATCTAATTGTCAATTAGGATTGGTTTCATATATATATATATATATATATATATTTTTTTTTTTTTTCCCTTTTCTTTCCAATTCTGTTTTACACCCTATGAGAGAGCCTTGTCGATTGTTGAATCAGAACAAGACAAAGCCCATATCATGACAGCTCTGGCAATAACAGAATACAAACAAGGAAAAATGGATGTAGCCAAGACACTGCTGTTTAAATGGTATGTAGAGCTGACGTCGACACTTGGTGTGACTAGATACTTAAATATTTGGCTTAAGATCGGAACAATGTAAAATGAAGTTGTTAATGTTTTAGGAACTCCTGGTAAAGAAAAGATACTTATGTGGTTCTGAATCGGTGATCACAGGTGGAACTAGACATCATGGCTTACTTCTTAGCCCTGGGTCCATATAGTCCTTTAAAAGCATCCTCTACTCAGTATTATTTACTTTTTTAATAGAGTAGGTCTTAGATTATCAAGTGATCATTAGGTGATCTAGTAGGGTCTTAAAATTTTTTTTTAATTTATTTTTATTTATTTTACATACTTTCACTGGACATTACCACAACCTCTGTTCGCTGGACATTCCCACAGCATACAAAATGTGATTTTCTAGCCAGAATACACTCTAGAATGGCTTAAACATACATGTTATTGTCAACAAATAATTTTCTATTTCTTGTTTCGTGTGTGTGTGTATGTTTCTTGTTATATATGTATATATATATGTATATATATATATTATATATATAAAATATAAATAAGCGAGAAATCACCCTCTCCCCCCCAGGGGAGATGGCCACACTGCAATCCCTTTTCCTCCATTCTCCTCTCGGGATCTTGGGCACGCATGCACACGTGCCCGTTGTGAGTTTAAGCCACTGGGTCTGGGACTCGAACTGCGGTCGACTACATGGGAGTCCAGCGACATAGCCATTATGCTAACTTCTGGTCGCAAGAGGAATGCATTTTTTTAAAATAATTGTTTATTTTATTTATTCATTCACTTATTTTTTAGTTTGAGCAGAGAGAGACAGAGGGTGAGAATGAGAGAGAGAGGAAGTGAGAAAGCAAGCTACCAGATTCAGGACTTGAACCCTGGTCGGCTATGTGAGAGTGTCCAGCGCCTTAACTACCACACCCCCTGCTGGTCCCTATACACAAAATTTCTTAATTAATCTAAATACTTTCAATAGTAGGTTCACCTGATATATACATATCTGTGAACAAAAGTTGACTTTAGCCATGAAACTCTGTGGATAGAATGAATATACTATAAAATAGCACATAGCTGAGGCTACATAGCTTACTGTGGTTACCAAATAGGTATTTTTTTAAATACACTTTTTAATTTCAAGAAAGGCAGTTTTAGCTTTAAAAAAATAAAAAATGTTAAGTGAACTTTGCTTAATACTTAAAGCCAGGAAACAGGTTAGGATTCTGTATGAATAGTAAGGTACATAGACCTGTCCACAACTTAGGAAAAGAGAAAACTCCTTCTTAACACTGGAAAACAAAGCATAGAAAGTCAGTAATGTTTTAGTCAAGTCATAAAATTCTATGTCACCAGTTCTAGCTCACGTACTTTATCTTCTGCTGTGGTCCAATTTCTCTGTTTAAATTCAGAAGATAATGTTCAAATCTGTACTTGTCGCTGCCATTAAGTTGGTCGTTTTCTTAGCTATTTTAGAACTCTTATTTCTGTGTGTCTGACTTTAGTTTTTCTGGGATAGCACTCCCTTCACAGCTTCTTAGAGAGCTGGTCTGGTGTTGGTAAATTCTTTCAGGTTTTGTTTATCTGAGAATATTCTTGTCTTCTCTTACCATATGAAGTATAATCTTGCCGGGTATAGTATTCTTGGTTGAAATTGTTATTCACTCAACACTTTGAATATATTTTCCCATTCTTTCCTTGCTTGCATTGTTCCGATGAGAGGTCTGCTCTTAGCCTGATGGGATATCCTTTGTAGGTAACATGACGTTTCTCTCTTGCCAGTCTGAATATCTTGTCTTTGTCTGTGGTTTTGGTCAATCTGGGTGTAATGTGTCTTGGAGAAGATCTTATTGGGTTGATCTTATTTGGGGTCCTTTGTATTTCTTAGATCTGGATCTTTGAATACCTCTCTAGCTTTGGGAAGTTTTCTTCCAGGATTTTATGGAATAGATTGTCAATGCCCTTATTAGTCTCTTCACCTTCTGGGATACTGATTTTCCGGATGCTTGGACGTTTAATAGTATCTAGTATTTCCTGTATATTTTTCTCAATTTTTTGGCTATTTTCTCAGTCTTCATGGTGGATTTTACTAGTCCAGTGATCCTGTCTTCTGTATCTGAGATTTGATTTTCTGTGTGATCTAGTCTGCTTTTAATACTTTCAAAGAGGTTTTGACTTCCTGTGATATAGCCTTCATCTCTAACAGTTCCATTTGACTCTTTTTTTTTTATGTTGTGTGTACTTCCTCTTTCAGCTCTTGAAAGAGATTCCTCACCACCTGGGACTCATCGACTTTTTTCTTCTGGTGTTCATTGTCCCTCTTCTCTTCCATCTCTGTTAGTTTTGTCATTATGAATACTCTAAATTCTTTATCAGACATTTCCATGATTTCCATTGTACTGTCTGTGGATGAAGAGGAGTTATTCTTTTCCCTAGGGGGTGAGGTATTTTCTTGGTTTTGCATATTTCTTGTGACCCTGTGGTGATTTCTAGTCATCTGATGGGTTATCTGTTTCTTCCTAAATTCTAGAAGATCAGTCTGAGTGATCAGAGGTACATAGGAGGATGTGGTCTGCAAACTCTTTGGCGTTGTGTTTTTCTCCCAGGGTAGTTTCTCAGCAGAATCTCTTCATTGCTCTTATCTCCGAAATCACTAGATCTCAACTCTCATGGTGGACTCAGTCTTCTTCTGGCCTGCCTACTTCTTTTTTTTTTTTTTTTGCCAGGGTAGATTCTCAGTAGAACATCTTCATTGCTCTTATCTCTGAAATCACTCGGGTCTTAAAATTTTAATAAAGGCAGTTGTGACTGCATTGTTCTTTTGCCTCTTGGATGTCCCAGAGAGATTTATTTTCCTCTTTCCTTTTGAAGTTACCCTGATAAGTTCTTTTAAGGTGAGTGTTTTAAAAAAATGGTACCAACAGAACTTGCAACTATTTCTATGTATTTGAAGAAAGTTAATAAAACAGCATCCTATAATATCTGTGTTTTCTTAATATATTATTTTTTCACTTCTTGGAGTTTATTTTATTTTTGTTTTTCATATTTTTTAAAGAATTATTTTATTTTACTTTATTTATTTATTTGTTTATTTATTTCCATTTGACCAGAGAGGGACAGAGTGAGAGAGGGAAAGTGAGAAATCAAGCCGCCAGGTCTGGGACTCGAACCACAGTCAGTCATGTGGGAATCCAACACCCTTAACCATCCTGCCACCTGCTAGCCCCTCTTCTTATTTTTTTTTAAACATTTGATCACTGTACATCATTTGGCTTATAAAGAGAATTTACCCAACATGAAATACATCTCAGACCAGTCCAGTTGAGAATACTATACACATTGTCATCAATAGGTAATAAACCATTTCTGTGTCCCACAAATGTCTTGCCTCTCTATTTTTCCTTCCTAATATTCTTCCTTTCTCCTACCCTCCTTGTACATGGTCTCCAGTGTCCACAACTATTTTCACTACTTTGATACCCTCCAATCTTTCAGTCTCTACCATAGAGTGTGGACAGTTGGTATATATTAAGTGGAGACATACAATATCTTTCTTTCATGTCCTGACTTTCTTCACTTAGCAATAAATCTTCCATATTTAACCACTTTCTATCAAATGGAATTTTTTTAAGTTGATCTTAATCACTTCAAAAGCAGTAGATGTATAGACATCTATGCATAGGTGATTACTACATGTTGTTGAACAGTGGTTTTCAATGAGGGCTTTGTTGGCATTTTGGATGGTGCAAATCCTTAGAGTGCAGATGTGTTCCTCCATTGCAAAGAGGTTCTATCCCTGCTTTCCAACTATTAATGCTAGTAATGCTCTTCAGTTACTATGAAAATCAAAAAATTACCCCATAATTGTTCTTCCTCAAAGATGAGGAGAAGGAGATTATTAGCTATTACTAATTGAGAACAACTAGGATAAACTTTATATAATGTTTATTTACTGTGATGTGTTTTGCCTATTTTGCCTGACTAAAGTCATTTTCTATATAATAAATAAGCAGTTCTTTCTTCTTCTCTTTGCTGTTTTGAGAACAACCAATCAGCTTAAAATCCTGTCACTTTAACAGTTATATCTTTGTAATGTGTATCTATGGCAATATATATCACACAAATTTGCAAATGGCTCAGTGACAGAAATCATAGATGTTAATGATTTCTGCAGTTATCATGAGCAAAAGTAACCCCAAATTAGATGCAATTAGATTAATCTTGGGTTATTTCTTAAAACAGTAACCAAAATCAGTTTGAATATTGATAGAAGTTGGGGGTGGGCACAGGATATGTTTTCCAGCCTTGTTTTATATTGTTGGATTTAGGGCCAAGTATATTTTCTAATCTATTTATTTTTGAATCTCTGCATGTCATCATCCAAACTTCACATTATCAAATAGTCCTATCCCTCCTCCATGGCATGCTCTTGACTTCTTTTGTATGTTCTTTGTTGATTTTGTTTAGCATTCATATTTTGGGAACCTAGCAGTGCTTATTTAAAGGGGATAGGAGTGAGTTTATTATATAAGAGAATATCTGCTTACCAACTTTATAGACTTTGTGATACTAAATAACCACATGTAAAATCCCATTCTACTCTAGTGTTGCCCATATAGGAAATAGATGAGTCTTGGTGATACATATGAATAAAGGTTGGGCTGCCCACATGCCCTAGTCATTAAACCAGATTCCATATGATCAAAATGCAGTTTGAATCCTGGCCCAGGGAGCCTGTAAAACATGTCAGGCACTTGTATATATGTGCCTAAAATCCAGACAGGATAGAGAAATGGAGGAGAAAGGATGGTGGCATGACCAAACCCCATTGCAGGGGTGCTTCCTTCTCTCCCTCTGTCTCTCTCTGGTGAACATGTGTATCCTCTGATGATTTAAAAAAAAAAAAAGTAGAAAAAGAAAGAGCAGAGGTTTTTTTTTAGCTATAGTTTGGAGGTCCAAGGCTCAAGGGCCACACCTGGTGAGGGCCGTGTCCTTAGAGAGTTGGTGCAGGGCATCACATGGTAAGAGCATGAGCAGAGCCAGAGTGCCCCTGTCTATGTCTGGGTATCTATTTCTCTCTCTCACACTTCCTCTCTTATAAACCCACCAGGATTCGATCATGGTGTCCCCACCCTGAGGACCTTAATCCTAAACACTCCAAAGGCCACTTCTTTCAACATCATAGTCAGATTAAATTTTCACCGTCTTAATCTTGTCATAACCAGAACCAAATCTCAACAACAAATCTCATTGAATCTTTGGAAGACACATTACAGATACTGCCTCAAATCCTAACAGGATGGAGCCGTAGAGAAGTGGTTATGGTGTGGCCATGCCCCAGTGGGGAGTACTTTCTCTGTCCCTTCTCTCTGTGTTTCTCTGGCCAGTGCACATGACAGTTCATGGTTGCATACTTGTCAGAATAAGTGCCAAACACTTTATTTCCCCATTCCAAAAAATAGTTCAAAGACACAGTGATAGGTATACACATGTGTTATAATGAACTTTCTTTACAAATTTGTTTAAAATTGTTTTGTTTTATTATAGTATAAAATATATAATGATTATAAGAAGTATTTATATAAAACGATGGTTTCAATACCACAGAGCAAATAATACAAAGCTTTATCAGAATATTAAAAATCAGATCTTAGATTGAAGAGATTCTTTTTTCCTTATTATTCATATTGTTAAAAACTTTTAAGTGACTGGCAGGTGGTGTGGTGGTTAAGGCACTGGATTCTCACATGGTTGACTGCATTTTGAGTCCCAGACCTGGTGGTTTGCTTTCTTACTTTTCCTCTCTCCCTTTCTCTCTGACCAAATTAAAAATAATAATACATAAAATTAATTAAATATTTTTTAAAAAAGATTTTCTCGAAACATTTTAAGCCAGATTGTCCTAATTATTTACCTAAAACTGAGACCGAAAGAGTCTGATTTTTATTCATTTCTAGAACTTAGATATTATGACCAGAAAGCAATTTGGTTATTGTTCACCTGGTTCAGACAACTGGGAAAATTTCTGTCTCTAAATGTTTATCTTAAAGCTGAACTTAATTTGGCGAATCTTTAAGTAAACAGTTTTGTACTAAATATTAAGTGTTGTTTTAATAGTTGCAGATAAAGACTACTGTAGTTACGGCTAACAGGCAAGTGAAAACTGTATTTACAGCTCTATTTTAAAGGAGCCAACCACAGAAAGCCTTCAAGCCCTGTGTGCTCTAGGACTGGCCATGCGGGATGCTACGCTGTCAAAAGCAGCACTTAATGAGTTACTGAAGCACGACAAGCGCCGAGACAGCAATTACCCACGGTGCCTTCTCACTTCAGCCATTTACGCCCTGCAGGGCCGCAGCGTGGCGGTGCAAAGACACATATCCAAAGCCGTTCACAGGTAAACTCTATTTGCGAGCTTGGAGCCTAATTACATTTGATATGCTTGTGTTCGACATTTGGGCTTTCAGACTATAACATGAAGTAAGCATCTTTATTTGGAAATGAAACCCCGATTTTATGAAATTGTACGTAGGACCAAGTAACTGACTAAACATGTTAATTCACCTATAAAGTTTATTTATTTATTTTTTTTAGTTCCAGCCATAAATTTGGCCCTTACTCAGGATAAGGCCCAAACCTGTTTTGGTGTAAAAGCCCTTCATTCCCAAGTTTGTAATAATGTCAATCTGTTAGCCGATACTGTCTAGGTTGATGGTTTTAGGAATGTCAAGTTACTTATCTATTCATAGTGTCTTCAAAATTTGGAAAGTAGAAGCCTCATTAGCAGAGCTGCTTATTCTATTTTTGTCGGAAGGTGGTGTATCGATACTTTCTTTTCTTTCCATGGTTCATTCTTATTAATAATCTTTGCTAATCATATTTTAAAAATTTATTTATTTTAGTAAAAAGCTTATTCCTGGGCCAGCCAGTACTGGGGTGGTTAAGCCTGCTAGATCCCATATGGCTGACTTCATGGTTCAAGTCTTGCACCCAGTAGCTTGAAAAACACATTGGGTATGTGTGCGTGCTTTCCTAAAATCCCAAAAGCAGAAGAGAGGAGAAGGGATTTTGGTGGGACCATCCCTTTGGGAGATATTTTCTCACTTTCCCTCTCTCTCTTTCTTTGTCACTCTCTGGTGAGTACACATACCCTGTAGGAAATTTGAAAAATAATAATAATAAAACTTATGCCTTATGTCATTTCTATTAAAGGTCATCTTCCTACTATGTGATATCATTTAGCCTCTATTTTTAAATCTCTTTCTAAAAATTATTTTTTATTTAACTTTATTTATTTGTTTATTTATTTATTTTAGTTTGACCAGAGAGAGACAGAGTGAGAGAGAGGGAGAGAGACATTGAGAAAGACAGACACCAAGTCTGGGACTTGAACCATGGTCAGCCATGTGGGAATCCAGCGCCCTTAACCACCATGCCACCTGCCGGTTTTTAATCTCTTTATGTTTTCTTTTCAACACAATTTATTAAATTTCCTTGACTTTCTTAATTATTTCATGGCTTTGTAATTACATGACTGATTTTTCCTTATTTTCATAAGGATTATTGTTGTTTATAGTTGATATAAAGTATTTTTGTTTGTTTGTTGTGAGATTTTAGCAACAAGGTACATGCACTCACTGGACAGATAGAGACAGACAGCAAGAAATCACCCCCAGCA
>NW_006207406.1:140261-148477 GCF_000334495.1 Tupaia belangeri chinensis | reverse complement strand
AGGAATGGCCATGCTGCAATCCCTTCACCTCCATCTGGACTTTGGACATGCACTCACATGTGCTAAGCATGAGTTTTGGGTCACCAGATCCAGGATTTGAACCGCAGTTGGCCACATGGGAGTCCAGCACCTTAACCACCATGCCACCTGCTGGCCCTATGGTATGTTTTCCAAATATTAAGACATTTGGGTTCAGCAAATGGAGTGGAAGTGAAGGTTGCTTGATCCTACATGACTGACTGCACAGTTGGAGTCCTGGACCTGGCAGCTTCAGAAACACATCAGGCACTTGTGTGTGTGCCCAAAATACCGAGAGGGGATTGCAGCATGGCTTTTCCTCCCGGGCAGTGCTATCTCACTTTCCCCCTCTAACTTTGTCTCTGGTGAGCACACATGCCCTATAACAATTTTAAGAAAGAGACACTTTCAACCAAATATGGACAGTCAGTATGAACTTGCTTTGGGTGTCCAAAAGGTTTTAAACTTAATGAAATATGAATGTTTGTACTTTTTGTGGTTAACTAACTCCTATCTCTAAGTCTGCTGTTCTTGTGATCTCTATAGTAACCCAGCTGACCCTGCTCTTTGGTCTCTGTTGTCCCGAGTTGTTGCTCAGTATACTCAACGAAATGCGAAGGTAAGTCATGTTTGATTTAATTTATTTATTTATATGAAATTGGAGAATATTTATATGTGCTATAATTTAAAAAAATCTTAAATGTTGGGGCCAGCAGTTAGTGTAATGGCTATGTCACTGGGCTCCCATGTAGCCGACCATGGTTCGAGTCCCAGACCCGGGTGACTTAACCTCACGCTGGGCGCGTGTGCATGTGTGCCCAAGATCCCGATAGGAGAATGGAGAAGAAGGGATTGCAGCGTGGCCATCCCCCCTGGGGGTGATTTCTCGCTTTCTGTCTCTCTGTCTCTTTGGTGAGTGCTCGCACCCTGTAGCAAAAACCTCTCAAAAATATTTTTTATAATGTTTATTTATTTAAAAATTATGTATTCAGTCACTATAGTGATATTCACAGTGATTGAAAGAAAGTCATATTTTAAATTCTGGCAAAAAGATAGACTAACTGATGATGTGGTAAATATTATAATTTTAAAATACAGCATTATTTTTCTGAAAGATAATACAGTAAAGGGAGTTCTGTTAATTAACCCAATATTCCATTAGTCATTCAACAAGTACTAGACTGAGTTTCCTCTGTGTATTATTGTACTTTCCTGGGTATTACAGAGAACTAGGAGGACCTTTTTCAACACTTACAGGTTATGTTAATGACCATGTAATAAAGTAACATTTGCCATTCAATAACCATTAACTATTATATTTTTAAATCCAAAATAATAATTATATTTCTTTTTTTTCTGCAGAGGTTTTTGCTGTAGGGCTTGTGCGCTTGCCAGAAAGAGAGAGACAGAGAGACAGAAAGTGAGAAATCACCTCCCAGGGGAATCCATGCCACAGTCCCTTCTATTCCATTCTTCTCTCTGGATCTTGGACACGCCTGCACACACGCCCGGCATGAGTTTAAGCCACCAGGTCCAAAACTCGAACTGCGATCAACTACATGGGAGTCCAGCGACATAGCCATTATGCCAAATGCTGGTCTCTGCAAATAATAATTTCATTTAAAAGCTTAAAGTTAAGACAATAAGAGCTGGAACACTGCTAATGTCCAAAAGTACAAACATGAAATCTTTCATGTTCTATAAAAGATTATAGACTATATTTTAATTTGCAGCAGCTAGATACCTTCAGGAGTCTGTATTCTGTTAATTTCCACAGTTAATATGTTTGTTCATAGTTTTCTTAACTGGTTGATAAACTAGTTATAATAACGAATATGTTTTTAACACTTACATAATAGTGAGTGTAGTAATTCCAGTATCTGAAGTCTTTGAGGGTCTGTTTCTGTTATTAATTTTATTGGTTGTTACTCATGGTGACTTTGTTTCTTTGTTTACCTGATATGTGTACTTGGATATTATTTGTAGGAATAATTGAAGGCCTAGGATTAAGGTACCTTTCTATAGGAAATTACAGGAAAGCATTTGTGTCTG
Organism: Tupaia belangeri chinensis; assembly: GCF_000334495.1. Classification (NCBI taxonomy): domain Eukaryota; kingdom Metazoa; phylum Chordata; class Mammalia; order Scandentia; family Tupaiidae; genus Tupaia; species Tupaia belangeri. The sequence continues at coordinate 146,407 of NW_006207406.1, read as the reverse complement.
CTTCTCTGTCAGATGCTTGGGAACTCTACCAGTCTGGTTCTACCTTGAACAAGATTTAGAGCTTAGGTTTCTTCACCAGCCAGGCTACTCTATGTCTGGTTTGCAAAGTCATTTGAAACCTGACTTAATTCTAATTATCCTGAATTTGAGGATGTAGGCTCTTGTGGGTCTCAGCTTATTCTGATGTGGGTTTCTTTTTCCATTTTTAGAAAGATTTTTGCTATAGGGTATGTGTGCTTGCCAGAGAGACAGACAGAAAGTGAGAAATCACCCTCTGAGGGAGAATGGCCATGTTGCAATCCCTTCTCCTCCATTCTCTTCTCGGTATTTTGGGCATGCACACATATGTGCCCATGTAAATTTTAAGCCACTGTACCTGGGACTTCAACTGCAGACGACTACATGGGAGTCCAGCAACTTAACCATTATGCCATCTGCTGGTCCCTGACGTGGGTTTCTTACACATGCTCCTCCTTGTTTTGGCACTGGACTTTAATTTCTATCCCACTAACCCGTGATTCCCTTAAGATGAAAGTTAAAATTCGTTAGGATTTACAAATGGCAGAAGTGACTTTCCTTCCCACTTGCCTCTCTGGATTCCAGTTTGGGCCTGGTACGTCGTTAATATCTTTTCCAGGTAAACTATCTACTAATTGGATTTTTTAAATTGTGGATTTCAAGCTGACCTTACATAAAGTCCATGGTGCTACATATATTTTGCCTACTTTTAATATTGAGTTGATTATTGAAGCATTGATGAACTTCGTGGTTTTGATATTTATTTTACTAGAGATTATAAAATTTTTTAAAGTATTATTTCATAGAGGAAAACTGTGTTAGTTTATCTTTGTGTTCTTGCTTTTCCTCTCTCTCCTTTTCAGTCTTTTTTCCATAATCCTCCTTCCTAAACCCCCCCTCAATAGGGTGTGTGCGCTCACCAGAAAAAGCCAGAGAGAGACAGTGAGATGGAAAGTGAGAAATCACCCCTTAGAGAGGATGGCTACATCACAATGCTTTCTCCAGCATTCTCCTCCTGGATTTTTGGACACACATCCCTGTGTTATTTTCAAGTTCCCTGGTCTGTGACTCAAACCGTTTAGCCATGTGGGAGTCCAGCGCCATAACCACTATGCCACCAACTGGCCCTCACAGTCTTTTTGCATGCACTCACCAGAAAGATAGAGACAGAGAGACAGAAAGCAAGAAGTCACCCCCCAGGGGGAATAGCCACGCTGCAATCCCTTCTCCTCCATTCTCCTCTTGGGATCTTGGGCCTGCCCGCACACGCCCCTGGCGTGAGTTTAAGCCACCGGGTCTGGGACTTGAACCACAGTCAACTACATCCAGCCCAGTAGCATAGCCATTACACCAACTGCTGGTCCCTACAATCTCTTTTATATTGTTAGAAAATTAGTACATTTGTTTAGTAACGTTGTAAAATAATATAACCTTTGAACCTTTAATGAATTTTTTTTTTAAAAGAGATTTTTGCTATAGTGCACATGTGCTCACTGGAGAGACAAAGAGACAGCGAGAAATCACCCCTGGTGTGTGTATGTTGGAGGAGATGGGCATGCCGCAATCCCTCCTCCTCCTTTCTCCTCCCAGGATTTTGGGCACACACACATATGTGCCCACTGTGTCTTTTCAGCTGATGGGTCTGAGATTTGAACCCCAGTAGACTACATGGGAGTCCAGCGACCTAACCATTACGCCATCTGCTGGTCACATAATTAATATTTTTTTAAAAAGTTGAAATAATCACAGTAGAAAAGATTTATTTTTTACAAAGATATTAACCTTTTTTTTAATAATTAATTTTATTTATTCATTCATTTTTTTAATATGACCGGAGAGAGAGAGACAGAGAGAAAGAGAGAGAAAGTGAGGAAGCAAGCCACAAGGTCCGGGACTCGAACTGTGGTCAGCCATGTGGGATTGTTCAGTGCCTTAACCACTACGCCACTTGCTTGCCCCAACCTGTTTTTTTTAAAGAGTAATAGTAACTTGATACTTGAGAAGTTTAAAAGTTGCAAATGTGATAACAATTCAAATGATTTAATGGGAAGATTTTATTTTTCTTAATTTTCACTGTTTTTGAGCTATTCTGCATTCGCCTAATAATATTTTCTATCTTAGGGAGGTGCTGTAGCAGGAAATGTGGCTCATATTCTGGATTCAAATCATGGAAAGGTTAGTGTGCCCCAGTACAAAGGAGATGTTTAACTTGTTAAATGATATCGATGAAAGAGTAAAATAGTATTTCTTTATTGCATTAGTGGTCATATATCAAACACAGTCTTTTTAGTCAGTTTGAAAGACGAGGAGTTATGCAGAGAAGGTTAACACGCTCCTTTTCCCGTATGTAGAAGGCGTTACTGTACACTGCAGTGAATCAGTTGGCCATGGGAAGCAGTTCAGCAGAAGAGGAAAAGATCACTGCACTGAAGACCATCCAGAGGGCAGCTCTTCTTTCTCCAGGTGAGTTGAACATAACCTATTTCATTCATTCAGATATTCCTTATTACTAGAAAATCTGAATGATATGTTTTTAAGAAATAGGTTTATTTCCATTTTTATTAGTCTGATTTAGTAAGGTTTACCTATAGGTACTAAATTTTTATTTCTTTTTCTTTTGAAGAATTATTTTATTTAACTTTTATTCGTTATTATTATTTTAATATTTCCAGAGAGAGAGAGCAGGAAAGTAAGAAAGCAAACTTCCAGGTCTGGCTCTCGAACTATAGTTGGCCATGTGGGATTCCAGTGCCCTTAAACCACCATGCCACCTGCTGGCCCCATTTTTTTTTTAAAGGCTTTTACCATAAGGTGTGTGCGCTCACCAGAGAGAGACAGAAAGAGAGGGAGAGTGAGAAATCACAACCCAGTGTGGATGGCCACACCACAATTCCTTCTCTTCTTTTTTCTCCTTCTGGGATTTTTGGGCATGCATGCATGTTTGCCTGTGTGATTTTCAAACCTCCAGATCTGGGTCTCGAACCACAGCTAGCCATACATGAATCCAGCACCTTAACCAGCATGCTACCTGCGGGCCCTGCTTCTAAATAATTTAATAAACATACTTTGTTATGTGTAGAATGTAGGGTTCCAAAGTACATTTGTATGTAATACTATTTTAAATATGAAATATAGCATTAAATAATTTATTTCTCCCAGAATGCATAGAACATTTGTCAGATAAGAAGGTGATTGCTTTTAGCTAGGCGTGCTTGAGAAACAATACTTTTTTTATGAGAGATTTTTGTTCTAGGGTACTTGTGCTTGCTGGAGAGACAGAGATACAGAAAGTGAGAAATCAATACCCCCACCCCCCCAAGGGGATGGCCAAACCGCAATTCCTTCTCTATTCTCCTCTCGGGATTTTGGGCATGCACACACACCCGGCATCAGTTTTAAGCTGCCAGATCTGGAACTCGAACTGCGGTCTACTACATGGGAGTCCAGCCATGTAACTATTATGCCATCTGCTGGACCTGGGAAACAAATTGTACAAAGAACAGGCTCAATTTTACCTGCACAATAAATAATAAAGATTTTAACTAAGCTATGAAATAGCCAACATTTCAAGAATTATTTTATAATACAAGGAAACAGAACAATATCTTATTATCCTTTTATTCATTTTGACATAGTCAAAACAAAAAGAGACGCTAAACATTGGGATTTGTCTGTATTACATATTGGCAAGTGTCTGATTTTTGGAGGTATTTTCAAGCGAATAGTAGGTAGCCTGAGTCTGAAAAGCTCCTATTATGAATCCAGAGTGGTAGATATGTCAGTCTTTATGTCAGTGGCGTAAACTTTAGAACAGAGTGATTGCCTATGTAAAGCCTTCTCTATTGATCTCCGATTTTTCCTTATTATCCGGAGAAGTGCATACTCAAGGAAGCACAGTCTTCATATAAGATGCATAGAGCAGGGTCTGAGTGGTGACGTGAGCACCTGCGTAAGGCTTCTCCTGGAAGTTCATTGAAAGTGAATATAATTGTAGTTATGTGTAGTGGCCGTATGCCTTATCCTTATATATTTTTAGTTGAACAAAGTACAGTTTTGACGGATGGTCCCCTGAGGAGTTTATTCAGGAATTTAAAGATGCTCCCAAGAGGTTAGAATTGAATGGGGAAAAATTAAATTGCTGCTAGATTAGTGCTTTTGTGTTAGAGGTGTTTTTAGCAAACTGTCTTTTAAAATTTTTAGGTTTGTAGTTCATGTATTATCTTAAAGTCACTTTATTTCATAGGGAGTTTGGGCTGTTGCTTGTCAGTGGAAGAGTTAATGGAAACAGCAATTCTTCTTGCATTGTGACAGAGAAATTGCTGCCAGCTGATGTCTGTCCCCCCCGGGAATCTAAACCGTGCAAAACCATAAGATCCCTGAAGGGAGTGTTCGCTTAACCTTAGGAGTTAGTATTCAGAAACCAAGTCCACTTCAGTTTGAATCGTAGGACTTTAGACCTGATGGCTCCTCAGTCGCCCTCTAGTTCAGGCGTCTCGTTTTATACAAAACGAATCCCAAAGGAAAAGCTGCCACCCGGTTCGTTAGTGGCATCGATGTACCCAAAACCCAGATCCGAGGCTTAGTCGTGTGCCTTTCATTTCATAGCACTCAGAGTTTATCATAAAGTGTAGGACATCGTCTCTATTTCTTATTTCTGTAACCTCATTATGCCTGTGTTACTAAAATAACAATTTCTGGAGCAGAAATTGTTTCTTAATATGGCTGTATCAGTATATATTTAGTTTTCTTACAAAAGTGTTTGATCTACATAAGATTATTTATTTGCCAGAGGGCACATATGCTGGTTAAAGGGACACAGAGAGAAAGAGAGTAAGAACACAAGAGAGCACCCCTGTGGGGACGGTCAACCTCAGTCCCTTCTCCTCTCTGTCTACTTCCTTTCAGGATTTTGGAAATGCAAGTACACAGGCACATATGCCCAGTGTATTTCTCAAACTGCCAGGGCTGGGACTCAGACTGCATGGTCAGCCATGTGGGAACCAGCCACCTTAACCACTAGGCCACAGGCTGGCCCCTACATAAGGTCTTTAACGACTTTGAATTATTAGTAGCACTTATTATCTATAAATGAACTAGATGTATATTTCAGATATTTGACAGGAGACATACTTTGGATGGGACAGTCAGAAAAGAAAAGTGTAACACTAGACTAAAAAAATTTAAAAAAAAAAGGTTGTGTTATTATATTGTTAACTAGCACCCCCTTGTGGTATTTAAAAAATTATGCATTTACTTAAAATAGTAGGGCTAAAATATTAACTGTTGATGTAAACTACAAAATAAGATTTATGAAAATAAAAGACCAAACAAGTAAAAAGAAAAAAGAAAAAACCTCCTCATTTCAGATCCTTACTTTCCTAGGTAAATTTCTTTTCTTTTTGCTTTTTTACTTTTCTTCATTGGAAGACTTTATTGCTGACTTAATCTCATCATTTGTTATTGGTCTGTTCAGGCTTTCTATTCCTGGTTCTGCCTAGGTAACTTGTGTGTGTCCAGAAATTTGTCCATCCCATCTAATAGATTTTCTAGTTTGCTGGCATGTAGTTGCTTGTAGTATTCTCTCATCATTTTTCATATTCCAACTACCTTTCTTTAGGAAAAGTTTATACATGTAGTCAGTTTTTATGATGACCTCTTCAGTCCACTGCTGTCAGGCTTCCCACTCCTCTGAAGCTGTTGAGGGGGAAGGAAGGAAGGAAAGATCAAATGGAAGAAGGGATATAATATAAATGTCTCACGTGTTTTTCTTGCTTGCCTGTGAGACCACAGACAAGAACCTTGAGCCTTTCTTTCGGCCCAAACTCCTCTTAGGAACTGAACAGTTGTGCTACCTTGCTTATCTTGTGACTGAGCCTTGGCGCAGGGATTGAGTGATGAAGGTGGGTTCTGGGAGGCTCGGCCTTGGTGTCCGGCGTAAAAGAATGTACTTGCGCTTTCTGCAGTGGACAGCCCTCCAGGCAGCTGAGCTCACCGGGGTATTTCTCATCCTCTGATGTGTTTCTCATCCTTTAAGATGTGGCAAATCTTGAAAGATGAATGTAATAATGTATCTTCTCAAAACAAATATAATTTAGTTTTCCTTTAAGAAAGTGGGGTCTTGGGAAGCC
>NW_006207406.1:80679-122821 GCF_000334495.1 Tupaia belangeri chinensis | reverse complement strand
TCCTGCTAACCACAAGATGGCTGCTGTGCCGCATCAACTGATGGTCAACTCTGCTTGCCAGAACTGCCTTCCGGAGACTGTATTCCATGGAGACTCACCTACAGTTGCGGAACTGCACGAGACCCACACTTGATCCAACCTTGAATGGAATCTATTTTCCCTATTGTTAAAAACTTTGGACTCCTGGCCCCTCTCCCTCTACTCGCAGGTATCGCATTTTCAATGACCCCTCTGGAGGATAGCTGTCCATAGAAGAGATAGAGTAATTGGGAGAGGGGGAAAGGGCTGAGGGTCAAACATAGGATAAAAAACATATTTATATGTATGAAAGTAGAAATGGAACAGTATTGGTGACGACATGCTTGATTGAGACACTATGCAGTTTATCCTAGATGGGAAACTACACTTGGTGTGTTGTGATGATACTCAGGGAATGAGTGTTAGGCAATATAATTTAATATAAAAAACATATTTATATGTATGAAAGTAGAAATGGAACAGTATTGGTGACGACATGCTTGATTGAGACACTATGCAGTTTATCCTAGATGGGAAACTACACTTGGTGTGTTGTGATGATACTCAGGGAATGAGTGTTAGGCAATATAATTTAATATAAAAAAAATAATAATAAGCAGGAGGAAAAAAAAATGCACATTTGATGACTGAAGAGAGGTGTATGGACACAACTGGGGACTACTTTATAGTATGTGCATTCTACTCCCTGGGGTTTATGCCTAGGATCAGATTTGGATACATGTGTAAGGATATGTCAGCTGTGCTAGCTAGTGGATATATTTAGACAAATTGAGTTCATTGGTAGAACAATTGGATGGGGGGGGCGGAAGCCATTGAGGGCAATCATGAATGTCAGGGACAATGGAGGAGGAAGATGGGACATGGCAGAGGGTGGGGATGGGGAACCTAGGATGGCAAAACAAAAGGCAAGGTATGCAGGACACAAAAATTGGGAAATCATTTGCTGAGAACATATATGTTGATGTGCTTGATTGAGCCAATGCACAGTGTATTTTGGATGGAAAATTCATATGTGTGTTGTGATGAGAAAAGAAAAAAAAAATTACAATAAAAAAAAAAAAAAAAAAAAAAGAAGGTGGGGTCTTGCTGAAGATACAATTCATTTGCTTGTTTTTATTACCCATATACTCTTATTCTCCTTTTTGGTAATTTTTCAACAACATGTTGATGTTAACAAGCTTTCTAACTGTTTCCTGGGTTCAGGTGACCCTGCTGTCTGGGCCGTGCTCATGGCCGCGTGTTATGCTGACGATGAACTGGCTTTAGTGAACAGCACTGAGCCCAAGAGGATGGATTTATATTTGGCACTGTTGTCTGCTGTTTCTGCTTCAAGTAAGTTTTAAAAAACATGGTTATACATGATTTAATTCAAGATCCATAAGTGGTTAAATCAGGAACACAAACAACTTCAGCAGTCATTGTTATAAAAATGCATTTATTAAAGAATCCATAGGTATAATAAACTGTACAGAAATGTGAAAGGCAAATATATTTTCCTTTCCATATAGTTTAAAAGTCCAGTATATTCTGTTAGCTGAGAGTTTTGGTTTTTTTTTTTTTTTTTAGTTGTCAGAGGAAATACACAGTTGCTTTTCGAAGAGAGAGAGAGAGGCAGATAGGGACAGGGAGAAAACACCCATCAGTGGGATGTGGTCAAGCCACAATCCCTTTTCTTCCATTTCTCTGTCCTATTAGGATTTTGGGTACATACACATGCATGCTAGCTGTGTTTTTCATGCCACTGGGGTCAGGATTTGAACCATGGCTGACTGTGTGGAATCTAGCCCTCTAACTACTAGGCTTGGAGCTGGCTTCCCAAGATGTTTGTTTTATAGCATTTACCTGCCTTTAGATTTTGCATATGTTTTAGGATAGAGTGACCTGGAAGGAGTCCTGTTCTGAAACCAGTACTGAAATTGTTCTGTAATTTTTTCTGCGAAGAAGTCTTTTAGGAGGGTAGTTGTCACTGAATTAACTTTGGGTTAACAATTATTTTTTAGTAAATGTTAAACATCAGTACTGCCTGTTTTTCAAGGCAAATTAAGAAAAACAGGCTTTTAAAATTTTAATTAATTAATTAATTAATTTTTGCCATATGGATACATGCACTTGCCAGAGAGAGGCAGTGAGAGGGAAAGTGGGGAATCACCTGCCCCACAGAAAGAGGGAGGTGGCCATGCTGCAATCCTTCCTCCATTCTCCTCTTGGGATTTTGGGCATTTACACATATGTGCCTGGCATGATTTTCAATCTGCTGGGTCTGGGACTTGAATTGCAGTTCGACATTAACGTGAATTCCAGCACTTTAACCACTAGGCCACCTGCTGGCTCCAAAACAGGCCCTTGTTTAATGGAGTTATAATATAAACTCTTTTATAAGATTGAAATATTTCAGTAAAATTAACTTATTTTAAGTGGTAAATCAGGAAAAATTAGTTTTAAGCCATGCTCTTCAGATTAAAAATAACAACTATTTTTTTTTTTGAAAGGTTTTTGCTATAGGGCGTGTGCGCTCGCCAGAAAGACAGAGAGAGACAGAGAGACAGAAAGTGAGAAATCACCCCCTGGTGGGATGGCCATGCTGTATCCCTTCTCCTCCATTCTCCTCTCGGGATCTTAGGCACACACGCACACGTGCCCGGCATGAGTTTAAGCCACTGGGTCCTGGATTTGAACTGCTTCAACTACATGGGAGTCCAGTGACATAGCCATTACACTAACTGCTGGTCCCACTATTTCTGGTTTTGATCCACTCTGAAAATCTCTCAGATTACATTAGGATTTAGGTCATGGGTGTTTAAGTGTTTATTAAGATAGATGCATTAATATCTACCATATTTTTACTGTTTTTTTTTTTTTTTATTGGGTTGTTGGAAAAATGGTGACACATTTTTGCATGGAAAAACAGAAAAAAAAATATGGCATGACTTTCCCAACAGCCCCAGTACTTGTTGCCTTATTCTGTCTCTATTTTTGTTTTCAAATCTTTTTCTGCCTTGTGTGGTTTTAATTGTGTATTTTATATAATTTTTTTTTCTCTTCTTTGTGAACATATCTGTTATACTTCTTTTTTATTTTTTCCTAGCGACTGCTCTGAAATTCGCAATAAGCATTTGCAACTCATCCAAGTCTACTTTCAAATAACACTATATCACTTCATGGGTGGTGTGAATACCTAATAACGAAATAATCCTAATCTCTCCCTCCTGTCCCTTATATCATTGCTGTCATTCATTTTGCTTATGCATAAGCACTTACACGGATGTGTATATATGTATTATGCACACACACATGTGCACAGAAGAAGCTAACATTGATATTTTTTGTTTACAGTTAAAGACAAAGAATTCTTTGAAAATTACAACCAATCTCTTGAAAAGTGGTCCCTCTCACAAGCTGTCACTGGTCTAATAGACACAGGAAGAGTATCCGAGGCCGAAGCACTGTGCACAAAGGTATTAGCATGGAATTGTGCGTTGAAATTCATAGCTTCTCATCCTACCTGGAAAATGGTTTAAAAAACATAGTACATGTTCCTTAAAGAGCGTATGGTGGTGGTGGTTATGATAACAATCAACATTTATTCATTACTTGCGCTAAGTCAGTCACTGTAGTTAGTGTTTCGTATTTAAACTTTGCAACAATCCTATGTCAGTATTTATTATCACCATTTTCATAAATGAGAAAACCAAGGCTTAAAGGGGGTTAGTAACTTCACAGGAACTCCCAGCTAGAAATGTTAGAGTTGCAATTTGAACTCACATTTTTCTGATTCTAGGATTTATGCTCTAAATAAGTCTTTTTATTTTTGTTTTTTGGTATCTTTAGGGAGTCAGCATTTTCCTTTGATTTCTGTTTCTCCCTTCAGAATACTATATTTTGCAGTACTCTTTCATTTGCAGAGTTCTGAACCACACAGAATGATTGTGGGGACTGAGGAGTGGGTGACCAGAACTACTTGGTAGTTGGTTTTTACATGCCAGGATTATAGGGCAGTCTCTGTGAGTAAATTCTTAGCACCTTGCCTAGCACGTAATAAACATGTACTGAATGAATGAATCAGTTTCATAAATCCACTCAGAAATGGTGGGTAAGAGTTTTCCATATGACTTTTCATAGAAGCATCGTGTTTCATCAGTGCTTACCAGGAAGATTGTTTTGTCTTCCTGGAATGTGTTTTTGAAAGAGCGGTGTAAATTTTTTGGAGAAAGAAGAATGGACTTTTGAAGAGCCCCTTGGTCCTGAACTCTCTGAAAAGCGAAGCAGACTCCCTGTCTTTTATGTAAGGAGTTTTATCTGAGAGGATGTGAGGGCAGGCTGTTACACAGTAGGTGTTTACTGACAGTTGCTCTGAGCTCTCTGATAGAATAAAGGACACTTTATGAACCAGTCCTTGTCATTTTATTGTTCCAGTTTCATACTTAGGAGAAGGCAATCAAATTTATTTTAGCAATACATTTAAGACTACAATCTTTTGGAACCAGCAGATGGTGTAAGGTTACATCGCTGGACTCCCATGTAGTGAACTGTGGTTCGAGTCCCAGACCCAGTGACTTAAAACTCATGCTGGGCACATGTGCATGTATGCCAAAAATCTCAAGAGGAGAATGGAGGAGAAGGGATTATTGAGGGATGATTTCTTACTTTCTGTCTCTCTGGAGAGCCCACGAGCCCTTTAGCAAAAATCTCTCTTAAAAAAAAAGTTATTTTTTTGTTTTTTTGTTTCGTTTTGTTTTGCCATAGGGTGTATGCCCTTGCCTGGAGAGAGACAGAGAGTGAAAGGGGAGGTGAGAAATCACCTCCAAGTGGGGATGGCCATTCTACAATCTCTTCTCCATTCTCCTCTTGGGGTTTTGGGCATGTACACACACACTTGCAGCCTGATTTTAAGCCAGTGGGTCCAGGACTTGAACTGTGGTCAGCCTTATAGGAGTCCAGCACCTTAACCATGATGCCTCCTGCTGACCCAAGACTACAATCTTTGAGTGAAAAACAGAGAAGTATGCTCTTAAGGGACATGCAACACAGAGAAACATTTAAAAAGTAGAAGGACTTATTTAGGGAAATTATGTAACTTGTTCATATATATGAAAATATGTGTACACACACAATATATGTTTATATTTATGTGTGTGTGTGTTTTAGGATATAATAGCTCCAGGTGAGAAAATGGGTCACTTCCCCTACTCCCACTACCTGAGAGTCTGTGCCTAGAAGATAGATGTGCAGTGAATATCTTTATTAAGAAGTTGAGAAAGAAACATTTATACCTCTTTTCTTCTTTCATTGTATAGTTTGTTCCAGTAAGAAATAACAGTAGCCTTTACTTTTAATTATGTCTTTTCTAAGTTCAGCTACTTAAATTCAGAACGTAAGTTTTTCAAGATAGTACCTGAAAATAAACCAAATTAAAGGGACAGAGTAAGTCTAAAATAAATGACTTATAAACTACAATAATAGCATTACTGATTTTAAAGCTTATTTTAATGTAGAGTTTGATATTCTCAAGCTCTTTGGTATATTATTTACTTAGCTTTAATAACAAAAGGGTTTTTTAAAATGTTTTTTTTTTTTATATATATTCAATCACGTATGTCACTTGGCTTGCAAAGTGAATATTCCAACTTGTATACATTTCTCACCAGTCCAGTGAGAATACTATGCACGTTATGTTCAACAGATAATAACCTATTTCTTTGTCCCATAAATGCCTTGCCTCTCTATGGAGAATATTTTATCTTTCACGTTTAATGTTAAAGAACCTGCTTGATATATTTCTATTTGGGGTTTAATTTTTAGAACTTAAAAAGTAACCCTGATCAGCCAGCTGTCATCCTGCTCCTGAGACAAGTTCAGTGTAAACCGCTCCTGGAGTCCCGAAAGCCGCTTCCAGATGCTGTGCTTGAAGAGCTGCAGAAAGCAGTCATGTCCAACTCAAGCTCTGTGCCGGCTTGGCAGGTACGTTGTCTGCTTTCTTTGAAATGGTATAATTTTAGACTTACTCTGTCCCTTTAACTGGTTTATTTTCAGGTACTATCTTGAAAAACTTAGGTTGTGAATGTAAGTAGCTAAGCTCAGAAAATGTATCATTAAAAGTAAAGGCTACTGCTATCTCTTACTGGAACAAACTACTACGAAAGAAGAAAAGCGGCATAAATGTTTCTTTCTCAAATGTGTAGACAATATGCCTCTTGTGAATAATAAAATTTTACTTTTTTTCTTTCTAGTGTTTAGATGCTGAATTTTTTTCTTGCCTTATTGCACTACTAGAACTCTAATACCAAATTAAATAAACATGGTGATAAGTAAACATTCGTGTTTTACTTATACCACAGATAGAAAGCATTCACTGTTTTTTAAATTATGAATGATATTTCCTATAAGTTTTTATAAATATCAAATTAAGGAATTTCTCTTCTATTCCTAATTTTCTAAGAGAGTTTTTTTATAATGGTGGGTCCTGAATTTTCTCTCTCTTCTTTTTTTGGACATAATTATTTTTCTTTATTCTGTTAATGTACATTGATTTTCAAGTGTTAAGCCAGCCTTCTAATTTTTATAATAAGTCCTACTTAGTTATGATGTATTACTATTTTTATATGTTCCTATAGTTAATTTGCTAGTATCTTTTTGCTAGTATCTAATTTAGAATTTTTTGTATCTATATTTGTGAGGGAAACTGCCCTGTAATTTTTTTTTTTAGGTTTTTTACCATTAAGCACAGGAGAGCGCATAGTTCACTGGAGAGAGAGAGAAAGACAGAGAGGGGGAAAGTGAGAGATCACGACCCTGTGGGGATGACCACACTGTAATCCCTTATTCTCCAATTTCTTGGGACTTAGGGCATGCATGCACACATACCCAGCATGTTTTTCAGGCTGCCAAGTCCAGGACTTGAACTGTGGTCACTGGATTCCCATGATCTGGTGCCCTCACTAGATCACACCACCTCCTGGCCTTGTAATTTTTCATTCTCATGATAGGGAGTTTGTCACATTTGCGTGTCTATTTTGTTATTCCTTTTTCTGTTTATTTTTTGAAAGTTCGTACTAGAGTGGCATTATTAATTTCTTAACTATTTAGAAAAATTAGATATTAAAGCCATTTAGGCTAAGAATTTTCCTTATTGGGAACATTTTAAATTACAGGTTAAGTTTCTCTTTAATAGACAGGCCTAGTAAGACTTCTTCTTTCTTTAGCATTGGTGAGTTGCAAAGAATTTCTCTAGTGCAATCAGAATTTCAGACATGTTGGCATAACATTATTTATTACATTCTCTTTCTAATGTTTGCAGTGCCTGTAATGATCTATCCCTTTTTTGTTTTTATATTAATATTTTTTATTTTCTCCTTTTTTCTTGTTAATTGTAGAAATTTTTCTTCTAAAGGTCAAGATTTCATTGTGTTGATTTTCTTTGGTATACTTTCTTTACATGTTATTAATTTCTACTCTTTGTTATTTTCCTCACTCTGTTTTCTTTAGGTTTAATTTGTAGCTTTTTCCCTCTTCTAACTTAGTAAAAAATGATTTTTTCTCTTCTAATATATGCACCCTTGAGAGATTTTATGTAATGTTGTCATTGTCATTATATTTTCTAATATTTATTTCTAATATTCATTGATATTGATTTGACTCAGTTTTATTGCCAAGTTTTTCATATGAGTAGATTTTCTTGATGTCTTCCGTTGCTGATTTCTAATGTAACTCCACTTAAAAAGACCATAATTCATGTAATTACCATCCTTTGGGATTTGTTGAGATTCGTGTTATGATCCAGTACATGTTCAAAATTGGTAAATGCTGCACACACTTGCGAAGAATTTGTATTCTGCAGTTAGTTGAGTGTAGTCTTCTACATATGTCGTTTAATCAAGCTAGTTAATGCTGGTTAAGTATATTTAAATCATTTTAATCCATCCGGAGTTTTTGTCTGTTTCTTTTAGTATTGCTGAGATAAACGTGCTAAAATCTCCATCTATGATTCTGGATTTGCCTATTTTATTTCTGTCAACTTTTATTTCATAAATTCTGTGTTCCTGGGCACATAAAAATGTAGGAATGTTTTTATCTTCCTGTTGAGTGGACTCTTTTGTCATGAAACATCTCACTTTATCTCTCAATGTTTCTTGTCTTGAAGTCTACTTTATTGGAAATTGATACAGCAACACAGACTTTCTAGGAATAGTATTTACACGTTATATCTGTTTTCACATTGCATTTTGGGGCCAATGGGTGGCATGGTGGTTGGGGTGCTGAATTCCCACGTGGTCGACCATGGTTTAGGTCGTGGACCTGGCAGCTTGAAAATCACACTGGGTGCATCCCCACAATCCTGAGAGAAGGGAAGAGAGAGGATTGCAGTGTGGCCGTCCCCTCTGGGAGTTGATTTCTCTCTCTCTCTCTGTCTCTATAGTGAGCACATGTGCCCTCTGACAAAACAGAAACAAAAACCCACCATTCCATTTTTTTTTTTTTTTAAAGTTTGCTTCAGGATTTGTGCTGTCTTCAGAGAGACAGAGAAAAGAGGGAAAGTGAGAAGTCACAATCCCCAGGGCAAATGACAACTCTGCAATCTCTTCTCCTCCATTTTCCACTCAAGATTTTGGATATGTGCACACATGTGCCTGGCATGATATTCAAGCCTCCAGTTCTGGGACTCGAAGTGTGTTGTCAGTCGTATGGAATCCAGCTGCCTTAACCTCCATGCCACCAACCGGTCCTTGATTTTGTTTCTGACTTGCCATCTTGGGAGACTTTTAGACTTTATTCTGGCGAAAGTCAGTAAGCTGTTGGCAATAGAATAGGCAGTATACCCGTTTCTTGACCTGTAATTTTTGTTTTTCAGTCACAATACTTAACAATGAACAGAATTTTAACTTCATCAAGGTTTATTGAACTTGTCCAAAGTGCATTACCAGACCACGTACTAAGCTAAAATCCTCCGCATCCGTCTCCCCTTCTGTTCCTTAGTGGCTGGCACACGTGTATCAGTCCCAAGGAATGATGGGTGCTGCAGAGATGTGTTACAGAAAGAGCCTGCAGGTGGCGTCCCAGCAGGGCAGCTGGAGTGGGAAGCTCTCAAGTCTGTTGAGGCTAGCCCTGCTTGCATTGGAAGTCTGCATGGTAAGAGTATATTATAATTATAATTACGATCATGAAAAATGGATACTCTTTTCTTTAACATAACTGAGAACTGTTGCGTTCTTATTGTCTCACTGTCCTCATTATCCTCATTGTGGCCTCTTGATAGAGTGTATTTGAGGCTCTCGATGCACATACAAGTAGTATAAATCCATAGACTACAGCAGAACATTGTCAGGATTTGAGAAAAAAACGATTCCAGTTTTACAAATTGATTTGTAGTAGAATATACATTTTTTTGTTTCTTGGTAATCTAAATTAGAATTAAATCCAGCTACTGGATTTAATTGTGTGACAGAATTGCCAGTATTTAACATTTCAGTCTTCTTTTGTTCCACTTGACGTTGCCTTAGAGGGATTTCTAATAACTTAGGACTTGACATCCTATTTTCTGATACCAGTTTATGTATATGAAACTGAAAGTCTTACATGCTACTGGGAAAATTCTTCAAGATATGCATTTAAATGGGGGTGAGAACAAACTGTAGGACTGTACATATGTACCCCTACTTGAGTGTTTGTATGTGTGCTATACATTTTTAAGATACGTTTATCTCTAAATGCACCTTGTGTGTTTGTGTGCTGATGTGCTTATAAACACATAGAAGGATAGACCCACATGGAAAGATATATAAGAAACTTAATGGCAGTTACTTTGGAGAATGTGAACTGGAGAGATAGATAATCTTTTAGCTTAACTTATTACATGTTGTAAATATTATTTGGTGGGTTTTTTAGTGCTGGGAAATTAAATCTGACCTGGGGTAAAACAAATTAATAATAGCTATAATATTAGCGAACACATACAGCACTTAGTCTGTGCTAGGGACTGTATAAGTGCTTTAAATGCATTAAGATTTTATTAGTCATAGTAACCCTACTTTACCGATGCAGAAATCAACTTGCCCTTTAGTAATCAACTTGCCATATGAGAGTACTTCTAAAGTTCATGGAAAAAGTGGAATTAAAGTTGGAATTTAGTTTAATGCAAAACATTTTTGAAATTTATGCACAGATTTTCTCAATATGCATCTTTCATGAATTTTTTTATTCAATTTTTTATCTTAACTTTATTTTAATTTGACCAGAGAGGAACAGAGAGAGAGTGAGAGAGAGAAGGTAAGCCACCAGGTCTGGGACTCAAACTATGGTCGGACATGTGGGAGTCCAAAACCCTTAGCCACCCCACCACCTGCTGGTCCCCCCTTCATGAACTTTTGAAGTGCCCTCTCTCATCTGCCTGCCCAGCTACCACTGCTGAGTTCCATTTCTTCTGTTTTACCATCTGTGAAGCCTTCACCTGATTAAATTGTGTAGAGCCTTTTTCTTTTTTTGTAATAGTGGAAGTAATTAATAATGTCTACTTTGCCTTCTTGTGGGGTTGTTATGAATAGAAAATGAAATAACATATCCTTTGTAAATGTTACCTTTGTAAACTATAAAGCACCATCCATGTCTGACTTGTTCTTGTCAAAAATTTGACATCTGAGAATTATTATAAAGGAGAAAGGAGATGTCATATTTCTGTGGTAAAGAGCTGGCAGTATGAGGAAGAGGTATATATTAAAATTAGATCGTTTGGGGACCAGTTGATGCTGGACTTCCACGTGGCTGACCGCGGTTTGAGTCCTGGACCTGGCAGCTTGGAACTCACGCTCGGTGCATGTGTGGCCAAAATTCTAAGAGGAAAATGGAGATGGGATTATGGTGTGGCTATCTCCCTAGGGGGTGATTTCTTACTTTCTGTCTCTCCAGCAAGAACACATACCCTATAGCAAAAATCTCTAAAAAAAAGACTGTTTTATGAAAGACCACTTTATGTATAATATAAGAACTAGATGGTAAACTGAAAAGTGAAATATTAGATTAATGTACAGATTTTTGAAGCAGGTACAATATGAGGGGACTTCAAAAAGTTCATGGCAAAATGGAATTTACATTTATTTTGTTGCCCCAAAAATTGAAATCTATGCATAGTTTTTTCATAATATGTATTTTCCATGAACTTATTGAAGATCATTCATACTAACCTATAAGGAAGTTGTTAAAGCATCACGAGAGTGGAATTGGAGAAGGATTTGTGAAGAATTTCTTTGGAGAGACCTGTTGTCACCTGCATTTTCCTCCTGCACATTTCTACATACAGACAGACAGACAGCGAGGTGAGAGAGGGTTGCCGTCAAAGAAGGGGAGGCTTCGCTGTCTGTTGTCCGAGGCCCTCAAGGCACATGACTAGAAGCATTTGGGCAGGTGCCTGGCACGTGTTTCAGGGGCTGTGGTTCTCAATCCAAGACGTTAGCACAGAGCAGATAGCTGCTAGTATTTGGAAAAGTGCCTGCAAGCTTCTGGGAGACAGTGGTCAACTGTGTGCATGCCCTAAAGGTGGGTAGGAGTGACTACTCGTGGAGCAGCCTGCAGTGAAGGAGAGTAGCTGGAGTTGGGGATGGGCGTGGCAGCACTCGGAGGTCGATAAGTATAGAAATGAGTGATGCCAAGTGTGAGGGTGGGCTTGAATAAGAAGTATCTTAGGTCCTGTCTTGTAGAGCTACTTAAAGGGATGGTGGGATCTCAATAGAAAGGAAGATCGAAGTTTCCAGACTTCTGGAGAATGTGGAAAGAGTAAATACTGGGTTGTCAGGAAAGTCGTGACGTGTTTTTGCATAGAAAAACAGAAAAATGCGTCATGATTTTTCCAAGGACCCAATACATTTGACTAGGTTAGCGGAACTGCAGAAGCTCAGGGCAGGCTTTCTTGGTTATATATCTTGTGCAGTATTGGTTTAATGCTCTGCAGTCACCATCTTGAAATTATTATTATTATTAAAAATTTTAATTTGCTACAGGGCACATGGGCTTGCTGGAGGGAGATAGAGAGAGAGAAAGTGAGAAAGCACACCCTGTTGTGGATGGTCACATCACAGTCCCTTCTCCCCCATTCTCCTCTTGGGATTTTGAGCATGCATGTACACGTGCCCGGCATGATTTTATTAAAATACTTTATTTCAACCTGTCCTTTCTCCTTAGGTAATTTTTGAAATGTACTACTTTATATTTATTACTACAAGTTATTTTAATCATGGTAAATTAAGCATTAAGCTTTTTTTATTGGGCTGATAGATTTTATTCATCTATGTAGTGTAATAGTGCATTTCCTCTTAGCAAGTATTTTAATGTTTTTTAAATATTTCTTTTTCAAAACCTTTCTTTATCTCAGTCTACACTGTTTCGTAGCCCCTAAGTGCAGGGATCATGCTTTAGTAAAGATGTTCCTTGTATCATTTACATGTTGACTTGGAAAGTAGGTAGGCATTCAGTAAATGAGAGTTGAATTGCTTACTTTGAAAGTAAGTGTGCTAAAACCTTTCTCACTACTATTTGTCTTTTATTTTTGCAGGCTAATATTCCCAATGATCACTGGCCCTCCCTGGTACAAGAAGCTACAACTGAGGCCTTGAAACTTTGCTTTTGCCCGCTGGCTGTTCTTTTACAAGCTTTGCTACAATTCAATCGCAAAATGGGGGCAAGGTATAAAGAATCTATGTTCAGTGTTTTTCTGGAAAAAAATTAAGGAAAGCTTTATAATTATATAGTTTAGGTTAATAAATTTGAGGTTATTCCTATATCTGTAGCTACTATAGAAGAGTTGTTTCTAATAATTCAATGAGGAAGAAAATAATTTTATGCAATGGCTTAAAAAATAATCTGGGGATCAGCAGGCGGCATGGTATAGTTAAGGTGTTGGATTCCCCCATGGCCAACCATGGTTCAAGTCCCAGACCTGATGGCTGGAAAATCATGCCAGGCACATGTGCAGGTGTGCCCAAAATCCCAAGAGGAGAATGGAGGAGGAGAGATTAGGCATGGCCATCCCAAATGGGGAGTGATTTTTCACTTTCCCTCTCACTGTCTCTCTGGTGAGCAAATGCACCATGTGGAAAAAATCTTTGAAGAAAAATTTGGTACACACATAGAGGATATAACAGGTTTTACATGTCAGCATTTCAGGGACAGCCTTGGAGTTTCGCTCTCTGCTGTTAGAATGAGCCAACTATGTGATGCCCCAAATCCTGAGAGTAGACTAGAGGAGAAGGGATTGTGGCTGTGGCCATCCCCCTTGGAGGTGATTTCTTGCTTTCTGTCTCTCCAGCGAGTGCACACTCCCTATAGCAAAAATCTCTCTCTCAAAAAAAAAATAAAAAAATTCTAGTAGTATTTTTATTGGAGGATGGGGTTAGAAATAAATTTAAGGAAAATTATTTAAAGGTCATATGGATGAAAAAAAGAGGCAAGAATAGTTTAAAATTCCTAACAAAACAAAACAACAACAATAAAAACACAACAAAGAAACCCCCAAACTGTGCAACCTAGTTCTGATAAATATCGCACATGATACAAAACAACCATAGTGAAACTGGTTTAGGGGCAAACATTCCTGGACTAGAACAAGTATTTTAAAATAGAGTATGGGACCAGCAGGTGGTGTGGTGGTTAAGGTGAACACCTACCTGGTCTACCATGGTTTGAATCCCAGACCTAGTGGCTTGAAAAATCACACCAGGCCCCCAAAATCTCAGGAGAGGAGTGCAGGAGAAGGAATTTGCAGCATGGCCATCCCTGCTGAGGGATGATTTCTCACTTTTCCTTCTTTGACATGCACATATACCCTATGACCAAAACCTTTTAAAAAAAAAAAGAAAGAAAGAAAAGCAAAGAAAAGCAAAGCAAAGAAAGGAAAAGAAATTGAGTTTGATACATATTAAAATATTGCTGGGGGCCAGCAGGTAGTGAAGTAGTTAAGGTGCTGGACTCCCACATGGACAACTGCAGTTTGAGCCCTGGACCTGGCAGCTTGAAAACCATGCCCACACATGCCCAAAGTCTCTAGAGGAGAATGAAGGACAAGGGATTGTGTTGTGTCTGTAATACCTAGGGGGTAATTTCTCACATTTCTTCTCTCTGTGACTCTCCAAGTGTGTGCGCACTCTGATGAAAACGTAAAAACAAACAAACAAACAAAAAAAGTGGCTGAAGACATATCACACAATAAAGATGAAGGAAGAATGAAGACTCTGCCTAATCAGCAATTTCAGCACTATTTACTAATATTTATTTATTTTTGGTCATTTCTTTTGTGTAACTGATTTTTTTTTTTCATTTTCATTTTCTCTTTTTTTAGGTTTTGCCATAGGGTACATACATGTGTACTTGTTGGAGAGAGACAGAGAGATGGAAAGTGAGAAATAATCCCCTAGGGGTGATGGCCATGCTGCAATCCTTTCTCCTCCATTCTCCTCTCAAGATTTTGAGCATGCACGCACATGCACCCAAGCTACCTGGTCTGGGATTCAAACCATAGTCAGTCATGTGGGAATACAGTGCCTTAACCACCATGTCACCTGCTGGTCCCTTTCGTATAACTGATTTTACCAAGAAATGTTTTTGGCTATAATTTAAACTTTCTAATGAATTCCTGTTATACTCAGTGTGGGTGACTTAGAGGGTATTACCCTGATTTTCCCTTGTAATTTTTGTTAATATCCCCATAATTTTTATCAAATTCAAAAACTAGACTAAATAAACATGAAGTCTAAGGAAAAATGTGCTTGTTACCTAATCTGTATGCCGAAGCATCTTGAAGCTAGTTTTCTGCTTCCAACCAATTGGTACTGTATAAGTTCCTTCTGTGTAGTAACACTGAAAGTACTACTATTTATGCTGTTTCTACCAAAATGGATGTTTTTAGATAGTACTTAGTTTTTTTTTTTTTTTCTATAGGGAGTGTACGTTTGCCAGAGAGACAGAGAGACAGAAAGCGAGAAATCACCCTCCAAGGGGGATGGCCATGCCGCAATCCCTTCTCTTCCATTCTCCTCTTGGGATCTTGGGCATGCACATACACGCACCCAGCGTGAGTTTAAGCCACTGGATCTGGGACTTGAACCACGGTCAACTACATGGGAGTCCAGTGACATAACCATTATGCTAACTGCTGGTCCCTATAGTACTTAGTTTTTAGATAGACCTTAATGAATTGGGAAAGAAAAAATTAGAACATAACTGTAGATCAGCCTGTTATTGCATGGGTTCATGTATCATGCAAAACATTTAAAGCCTGATATACTAAGCCTCTTTTGTAGATGTTAAATATGTTTTGTTCTATTCCATATCACCTTTGTATTATTTATTAATTAATTTACTTTCAAGAAAGATTAGAGGTGAACCACTCGGAAGTACTCATCAAATAAGAGCCTTCTTGGGGGACCAGCAGTTAGTGTAATGGGTATGTCGCTGGCTACCAAAATGGATGTTTTTAGATAGTTCTTAGTTTTTTTTTTTTTTTCTATAGGGAGTGTACGTTTGCCAGAGAGACAGAGAGACAGAAAGCGAGAAATCACCCTCCAAGGGGGATGGCCATGCCGCAATCCCTTCTCTTCCATTCTCCTCTTGGGATCTTGGGCATGCACATACACGCACCCAGCGTGAGTTTAAGCCACTGGATCTGGGACTTGAACCACGGTCAACTACATGGGAGTCCAGTGACATAACCATTATGCTAACTGCTGGTCCCTATAGTACTTAGTTTTTAGATAGACCTTAATGAATTGGGAAAGAAAAAATTAGAACATAACTGTAGATCAGCCTGTTATTGCATGGGTTCATGTATCATGCAAAACATTTAAAGCCTGATATACTAAGCCTCTTTTGTAGATGTTAAATATGTTTTGTTCTATTCCATATCACCTTTGTATTATTTATTAATTAATTTACTTTCAAGAAAGATTAGAGGTGAACCACTCGGAAGTACTCATCAAATAAGAGCCTTCTTGGGGGACCAGCAGTTAGTGTAATGGGTATGTCGCTGGACTCCCACGTAGTCGACCATGGTTCGCATCCGGACCTGATGGCTTAAAACTCACGCCGGGCGCGTGTGCGTGCATGCCCAAGATCCCGAGAGGAAAATGGAGGAGAAGGGATTGCGGCGTGGCCATCCCCCCTGGGGGGGTGATTTCTCGCTTTCTGTCTCTCTGTTTTTCTGTCTGTCTGGCGAGCGCACGCGCCCTATAGCAAAAAAACCTCTCCCCCTAAAAAAAGAGCCTTCTCTCCATTTTATTTGGAATCAACCTTAATTTACTTATCTACAAAATGGGAATAAGGTAGTGAATATTAGGACCATATATGTAAAACTCTTAGCTTAGTACCTAGAGTATGATATATTTAATAAATATTAGTCAGTATTATTACTTTTATTGTTACCTGAATAAAAAATTTGTGAGTTAGGTACCACATCTTCAAAAAAAAAAAAAAAGATGTTTATGTAAGACCTGTATATGAAATATCTTATGTTATTTACATACTTCAGACTGAATGTACATATCTTCTTTTTCCAGAGAGACACGGCGCCTTTTGGAGAGAGTGGTGTACCAGCCTGGGTATCCCAAATCCATTGCATCAACTGCACGTTGGTACCTGCTGAGACACTTACATGCCAAAAATGACTATCAGCTGATTGAAGTAAGGCATTGATTTTATTTAACATATTTCATTTGGACCTCAGGATTTTAGAGTTATTTTTCAAAGTTACTCCATGTTGTGATTAACTTTTTAAAAGAAGCATGTGATTCTTGGACTAACAAGAAACTACAGTGTCTTCTTCTGCATCTGTTGAAAGTAGGGACACTCTTACGCACATGGCTCAAGTGTTAAATATATTTAAGGAGACTTTGCAAAGTTCGTGGAAAAATGGAGTTAAAGTAGAGACTTAGGACTGGCCCTCTGGCTCAGCAGCTAAGCCCTGTGTGTAGGAAGCTGGATCCCACAGGGCTGACTGCAGTCCAGACGATGGCCTGGTGACTTGCAAACATGTGGCACTCAGCTGTGTGAGTGCCCGAACTCCTGACAGGCCGGAGAACTGCAGAATAAGTGATTATGGTGGAACTACACCTCACTGGAGATTATTTTCTTTCCCTTTCTCTCCCTCTCTCTCTGGTGAACACATATACTTCTGGCAAGTAAAACAATAATTAAATACAAGTTTACTTTGGTGTAAAAAAATTTTCAACTCCATGTGTGATTTTTCATAATATACATTTTTCCATAAATTTTTTTTTTGGAGAGGTTTTCGCTATAGGGCTCGTGTGCTCGCCAGACAGACAGAGAGAGACAGAGAGACAGAAAGCGAGAAATCACCCCCCAGGGGGGATGGTCACACCACAATCCCTTCTCCTCCATTCTCCTCTTGGGATCTTGGGCACTCACGCACACGCGCCCGGCGTGAGTTTAAACCACTGGGTCTGGGACTCGAACCGTGGTCGACTACGTGGGAGTCCAGTGACATAGCCATTACGCTAACTGCTGGTCCCGCTCCATAAATTTTTTGAAGACCCTTTTTATAATTTATTTTCCTGTAGGTTAATTGTGAAATTCCTATGTATTTATTTATTTTTAAAGAATTACTTATTTTAATTTTATCTATTATAATTATTATTATGTTTTAATTTTCTATAGAGCATGTGCACTCATCAGGGTTGTTGGGGCAGGGGAGAGAAAAGTAAGTGACTAGGTCCAGGACTTGAACTGTTGTCAACCATGTGGGAGTCCAGCACCTTAACCACTATGCTGGCCTAAAATCCCCCTTTTAATATTGGAATATCAACAGTTGAGGCTCTTTTGCATAAGTAATGAGCTCTTTAACGCTATATTTAAAAATAGTGTAACGTAGTTTCAACCTGTTTATATGCAAGATGTCATTATATAGGGGGACTATATTCGTTGGGGTGGCATTACCATTTCAAAGCCAGAATCCAAACAAAAACAAGGATGGGGGTTTAGGGAACTAGGGAATTAGATTTAAGTAATTGGATACTAAGGGTAAGTGGCAAATGGTTTTATTTTTTAATTTTCTGTAATAAAATATATTAAATTAATGGATATTCTTATAACCTATCAATATACTTTTTTAAAAAGCTTTATTTTTTTTTTTCATGAGATGCCCCCAGCTGGGTCTCATCAAACTACAGTCCTCCTCCACCCCAGTCTTCCAGCCAGCCAGGATCACAGCCATGTCAGGTGTGATGAGGTCGGTTCAGGCCAACCTGGGATCTGAACCCCACACCTTCTTGTGTGGAGCCAGTATCTCACAGTAGCACTCTACTGCTTGTGCCAACTATGAATACATCCTTATAAGTTTTCTTAAGTGAAAGGGTAGAATTATAGGGAGCTTGCCTAATTGGCAATATTTTATCTGTGAACCAATGAGAACATTTACAAGTTTAAAAGTTACCCAGTAGATATACTGAAGTTAATAAAAAATTGAACACAGCTGATCTGAAGCCCTTATCTTGTGAAATTATAGCGATACAAATTTATGCCCATTTGTGACCTGAGAACCAAGAATCAACTTTTCTTGTTTTTTTTTTTTTTTTTGTCAGAAATAAATTACTTAACGATACGCCCTCGAACATTTACAAGTTTAAAAGTTACCCAGTAGATATACTGAAGTTAATAAAAAATTGAACACAGCTGATCTGAAGCCCTTATCTTGTGAAATTATAGCGATACAAATTTATGCCCATTTGTGACCTGAGAACCAAGAATCAACTTTTCTTGTTTTTTTTTTTTTTTTTGTCAGAAATAAATTACTTAACGATACGCCCTCTCATATTATTTTTTTTTTTTTGTCAGAAATAAATTACTTAAAGATACCCCCTCTCTTTCATATTATTAACATGTTCTTGCTGTATTTTTAAGTAGGTGGACAGAATACCTTGGTAAAAGATAAGTCTTTAAAAAATGGTCGAGTAGTAAACCCAAGGATTGAAGATGCATGCGTTGGTACTGGTCTTAATATTAACCGCACAATAATAGCGTTGTTTTTGCCTGCCTGTATTTTTCTTTTCTTGAGCTTGAAATGTGATACATTTTTTTGGTCATCTATTTAACCTAGAGTTTCCAAACCTCAGAACTATTGAGATTTTGGACTGGATAATCCTTTGTTGGTGGTGGGTGTTGTCCTGTTCAGTGTTAAATGTTTTGCCACATCCTGGCCTCTAACACTAAATGCCCTACTTGTGATGATCAAAAAGTCTTCTAGACTTTGTCAGATGATCCTTGGGATATAATTGCCCTTGGTCGAGGATGTCTGATTTTACCTGTTGGTAATAACATTCTCCTAATGTGCTTTGTAGAATAAGAGAAAAGATAGAGAAAGGTGTTAAATGCTAGTTGTATTTATTTTTTTAATAGTTATTGCAGTGGAGGCAAATAGGTAAATAGATGGGATTAGAGGTAGCAGAATCTAATGGAATGTTCATATTGTCTTTGAAAAAATTATTTTACTTCTAGCCTTTTCTATAAATGCATGTGATGGGCTGGCCCCAGAGGCTAGTAGTTAAGGGAATCAGATCCCACATGGCTGACCATAGTCTGAATCCCAGCTTTAATGGCTTGAAAAATTTGCTGAGCAAGTTCGGATACATTCCCCAATCTCGACAGTATGGAGAAATGAGAGAGAAGGGACTTCGGTGTGCACTCGCCCTGTGGGGATTGCTTTCTCCCTCTCCTCCCTCTGTTTCTCTGTCCTCTCTAGGTAGTGTATGCTCCCTCTAGCAAGGAAAAAATGACATAAAATGCATCTGATAAAAATGTACTTCTCACAGGATGGCTCTGGTATCTAAATACATGAACATGTCTGTATATGAAATTCTTTTGGGAAAGGTAGAGTGTACAAAAATGCATTGGGTGGGGCCAGCAGTTAGCATAATGGCTATGTCACTGAACTCCCATGTAGCCAACCACAGTTCAAGTCCTGGACCCGGTGGCTTAAAACTCATGCCAGGCGTGTGTGCGTGTGTGCCCAAGATCCCGAGAGGAGAATGGAGGAGAAGGGATTACTGCGTGGCCATCCCCCCTGAGGGGTGATTTCTTGCTTTCTGTCTCTCTGTCTCTCTCTGTCTGGTGAATGCACATGCCCTATAGCAAAAACCTCTCCAAAAAAAAGAAAAAAAATGCATTGGGTTGGTGCCAGCAGATAGCATAGCGACTAAGGTACTGGACTCTCTCATGATCCACTACTGTTCGATTCCTGGACCTCGCGGCTAAAAAAAAAAACCACACCAGGTGCTTGTCCATGAGTGCCCAAAATCCTGACAGGAGAGTGGAGGAGAAAGGTTTGTGGCAAGGCCATCTCCTGGTGGATGATTTCTCACTTTCTCTCTTTCTCTGGTGAGCACATAGTGTGCCCCCATGGCAAAAAAAAAAAAAAAAACTAAAAAAGAAAAAAAAGGAAAATTATTGGGTTAATTTTCTCATAACTTTAACCAACACTTTAAGAACACGTTGAAAATTGGGACCAGCAGTTAGCGTAATGGCTATGTCGCTGGACTCCCATGTAGTTGACCGTGGTTCATGTCCCAGACCTGGTGACTTAAAACTCAAACCAGGCACGTATGCGTGCGTGCCCAAAATCCCGAGAGGAGCACAGAGGAGAAGGAATTGTGGCGTGGCCATCCCCCCTGGGGGGGGGGTGATTTCTCGCTTTCTGTCTCTATGTCTCTCTGTCCGTCTGGTGAGTGCACGCGCCCTATAGCAAAAACCTATGAAAAAAAAAACACATTGAAAATTAATGAAAAGCTTTTTCAGTACCCACAGCATTTGAAATAGATGTCTTTTGGTGAAACATATAATATTAAATAAATATTAATGTAAACAATTCTTGGGGAAAGGAATTATAATCAATACGCCACAAACCAAAGGGTCAAATGTTGGGGACAGTTCACCGCGGGTCTCACCATTGCATTTCTAAATATCCTGTGAACAGGGGGCCTGACTACCCTTTGTTCCAGACTGTCTTGTCAAAGATGTTGGTGTAGTGCACAGCCTTGGGGGACAGACTGTCTCTCTGCATATAGGCATTGCTCACTGCCCATTATAAAATATTCCAGTCTCCTAGGTGCAGGCTTCCCACGGAATGTGTGGGCAGCCGTGCGAGTCCATCCATGTCAAGCAGTGAGGCGAAGGCAGGGGGAACAGGTGCGAGCACGCTGATGCTCATAGAGTTTGCTTTATTCTGAGTAATGAAAACTTCTGTCTCTGGCCCAGAAGTCCTGTATTTTCTGGCAGCACCCATGAAACTCTGGAAGGCTAACTGGTCAGCTTGCAAGCCGAGCAAAATCTCTGACCTTTCCCACTGTTTAACAATGAACAATCGACAGATGCTTGAGGAATTGAATGATCAGCTGAAATCCAATCTTCTGATTCGTGGAACTGGAGAAAATCATGGAAAGATGTTAATAGAGCTTAGACCCCAGAGCTTAGATCCTAAGCCGTGGTTTAAAGGGCGACAATGTCGTTTGGACAATTCTACGTAGAAAGTGGGCTTTTGGGGTAAGGATTTAGAGGTGATGGTATCAGAAGCAAAGCCACCAAATAAAACCTTTAGTTAGTTTTGTACAGGTGTACAGTAGCAACAATCAAAATGTTGGCGTCTACACCGATTTGAATAAATGACCCTTCTCTCTGAAGTTAGCTTCGAACAACTTATTTCAGCAAAAGTAACTGAAAGATTGCGTGTAGTCACTTTAACCATATGTAGTCTTATGTTGCCTTTCAACATTGCTACTGTTTGGAATACTTGCCTTCTATGGATCTAAATATAGGTATTGTCAATAAATAAACAAATACTAATAACACGTATATGATTTTCCACAGGTACTTGTAAAGAATGCTGAAATTCAAGGAGATAAAAGGGCATTGGAACTGAATCAGAAGTTGTCCTCCTCACAATAACTGTGAATTATTATTTTATATTATGGAAACAGAGACATTGAGAGAAGAAAGCAGTGAATCAAGACTTTTCCCTAAAGCAACATTTTTAAAATCTATAGTTATAATCATTTATTTCTTTTTATTTTAAAATCTGCAGAAGTTGTTTTTAAATTAAGGATGTAATTTCCCCTTAACTCTTTAATCTTATTTTAATCTGAGAAACGTCTTTGATTTGAGAAGTCCACCATGAAAACCATGTTTACCTTCATTACTCAACAGTTATTTGCCAACCATTATTTTCTGCATCTTGCATGATGCACAATAGGATATGTTTTTGTAATCTCTCACAATAAAGCCTTAATAGCCATTTAAAAAATAATATGCAAAAGCAGATTAGTGCCACGTAGAATTTTCATTTCTTAAAAGCACATTTGAAGATTTAACTCCTCTGACTTCTGGGGTTCAGACCAACTCCTCATAAAATCTCATCTTGTAACTTATTTTGCTAGTGGTTCATCCCAAATTCTGTTGCAGAAGCGCATTGTAAATGTTGGTGATCTTAGACTGCTAACAGATATGTTTATATACTCCAAAATACTCAGGTGTGTGGCTTCATTTAAAAACATTGGTGGAAAATTTTTAAAAATAATGCTGACCCTATTCAATCGAGCATACAACTCCTTCAATTATGATGAAAAGACATGAACTTTCTGGAGTAAAAAAGGTGTCTTGTTTTCTTTGTAGTATCAAAATCAGTCATAATTTCTAAATTTCTAATTCTTAAACTTGAGAGCACAGGTATCTTTCTTTTTTCCCTAAAAGCGCTCTGTATTTTTTTATACTGTATGTCATTAACTTTAGATTTGTGGGTTTCCAAATGTTTTCAGACATTCACATATTTCATTTGTTGTATGAAGATACGTGGTTATGTAATTTATGTGTGTGGTTTTTCAAACCAGCAGCTGCAGAGCATTACTTTGCGAGAGAAGATAACTGTCACTGCATTGTACTTCAGAGGGTCATCTATTAAACTCCGCTGAAGCCGAGGGTTTCCCAAATTTGACTGAATGTGACAAACTCAGACCTATGCGATCGTAAACTTTAGGGATGGGGGAACTCTACATTTTAAAAGCACGCATTAGATATTCTGATGTTCGTTCAGATTTGTGAACTGCTGGATTCACCCCATGATAGTTCTGCCCTTTCTTTTTTTAGCAAGAAGCAACACATGGCTCTTTTTGTGCTTATAACTATCAAACAGATCCAGTGCTTTTAACAGCTGGGCCACAGACTTAGTCAGAGGTGTGCTGCAGAGGGCTGTCCCTGCAACCCTGGTGCCTGTCCTCTCCCGTTTCCTTAGGGAAATACTTCTGCCTTTTCTCCAGCACAGGCTGGCACCATCTGCCTAAATGCTTTGGATTCAGTTCTTGTCATCTCCCTGTTTTTTGAGATGACACTTATTTTATGAGGTTACTTCCCCTAGAGTGTGGTCTCGGTTAGCTGTTATTCAGGCTCATAAGTCATGGGTAATTTTTATTTATTTATTTATTTTTAAATTTTGCTGTAGGGTGCACGTGCTTGCTTGCCAGGGGGAGAGAGAGAGAGAGAGAGAGAGAGAGAGAGAGAAATTACCCCCTAGGAGGAATGGCGTTGCCTCAATCCCTTCTCCATTCTCCTCTCAGGATTTTAGGCAGGTATTCATACAGGGCTAGTATGATTTTCAAGCTAATGGGTCCGGGACTTGAACTGCACAGTCACCATATGGGATCTGGTGTCTTAACCTCCATGTCACCTGCTGACCAAAGGTCTAACCTTTGGATTCTCTTTCCAGATTCTGACCTACCAGGGACCTTAGACCTAGGTTTCCTGGAAAGGAGAGTTGACAAAATACATTAGTCGATACCACCTCAAGAGCTTCTTTTTCTATACTTACGTGTACACGTCCTTTTCTTAACTCATGCTACCTTCTCTTCAAATCGCTACCCAGTTACCAAGAGCCTCAAATCATTCCTAATCATACAATTTTTCATAGAGCTTACTTTATGCCAGACCTAGACTGAATCATCTTAACGTTGTCATTTAACACTAGACAGTAGGGAAGAGAGGTGCTAAATAGCATGTTCATAGCGCCAAGTTTGAATGAATCTGTGTTACCAGATTACAGAAGCCTTGAAAGTGGCCAGAATTTCCCCTTAGAGTTTATACACAATTTTAATTAGAGGAAAGTTAGATAGAAAGTTTTTTTTTTTAAATTTTTAATTTGCTTGAGGGTGTGTGCAAGTGAGAAAGCACCCCCATGGGGATGGTCATGCTGCAATCTCTTCTCTCCTTGTCCTTTTGGGATTTGGGGCACACACATATACCTGGTATGTTTCTCAAGCGACCAGGTCTAGGACTGAAAGAGGACAAGTTGGCCATGTTGGATCCAGTTGTCCCAACCACCATGCCACCAGCGGGCCTGACAGTATTCTTCAGGTTCCACTATTTAACATTTAGATTAGTATTTTATTATTTTTGTTGTATTTTGCTGGGGAATTACAGTGCATTTTCTGCTATTTCTTATCTATTATTTTGACTATTATTCGTTAGATATTTATGGACTAGTCTGGCATCTGATGATAATTTTTATTTCCTATGGGAAAGACATTTCAACTTATAAGTAAACTTTTGGAATACCATCTCTTTGTCTCGTATCACTTGTGCTACCCAGTTACCAAGAGCCTCAAATCATTCCTAATCATACAATTTTTCATAGAGCTTACTTTATGCCAGACCTAGACTGAATCATCTTAACGTTGTCATTTAACACTAGACAGTAGGGAAGAGAGGTGCTAAATAGCATGTTCATAGCGCCAAGTTTGAATGAATCTGTGTTACCAGATTACAGAAGCCTTGAAAGTGGCCAGAATTTCCCCTTAGAGTTTATACACAATTTTAATTAGAGGAAAGTTAGATAGAAAGTTTTTTTTTTTAAATTTTTAATTTGCTTGAGGGTGTGTGCAAGTGAGAAAGCACCCCCATGGGGATGGTCATGCTGCAATCTCTTCTCTCCTTGTCCTTTTGGGATTTGGGGCACACACATATACCTGGTATGTTTCTCAAGCGACCAGGTCTAGGACTGAAAGAGGACAAGTTGGCCATGTTGGATCCAGTTGTCCCAACCACCATGCCACCAGCGGGCCTGACAGTATTCTTCAGGTTCCACTATTTAACATTTAGATTAGTATTTTATTATTTTTGTTGTATTTTGCTGGGGAATTACAGTGCATTTTCTGCTATTTCTTATCTATTATTTTGACTATTATTCGTTAGATATTTATGGACTAGTCTGGCATCTGATGATAATTTTTATTTCCTATGGGAAAGACATTTCAACTTATAAGTAAACTTTTGGAATACCATCTCTTTGTCTCGTATCACTTGTCATATTTCTTGAAGTGTCTCTTCTGTTAATTTCTGGTCAGTGAAAAACACCTTCAAATGCTCTGTTGTTTATTTTTTACTTTACAAAATTAACTATTGAAAAACTTCCTTAAATTTGGAATTGTACATAGAATAAGATTGGATAGAAATATTCAGGTTATACATTAAGATAATTAAGAGATGTGGTTACTTAAAAAGTATGACATATCAGTTAACCTAATATTTCTGGTATGCAATATATGAATAGGAAAGAATATGTACATATTTGATTGCTCCAGAGGAAGTTTGATCCCTGCTCTGGGGAAATCTTACAGGAACACAAAAATGAAGCATATGAGTACTATGTACTCATATGTACTATGAGTCACTATGGATTGCATATCTACTTTATTTTTTTAAGAGGGTTTTTTTTTTTTTTTTTTTTTTTGCTATAGGTGTGTACGCTTGCTGAAGAGACAGAGAAACGGCGAGAAATCACCCTCTTGTGGGGGGTGGTGGCCATGCTGCAGCCCCTTCTCCATTTTCCTCTCAGGATTTTGGGCACACATGCACAAGTGTCCAGTGTGAATTTTAAGCCACTGGGTCCGGGACTCAAACTGTGGCCGACTACATGGGAGTCCAGCGATGTAATTGTTATGTCATCTGCTGATCCTGTGCATATCTTATTTTAATTTTTGCACATAAAAAATGTGGAAACTTTGTTTTGGTAAATTGATCTTTGGATCTGTACAGGTCTTCCTTTCTCCCACGTTGGCTGCTAATGGATAGAAAACTTGTCAGCTTCTGTGCTGCTCATAAGGTGTAGTCTCAACTGCGGTTCTAAATGGACTCACAGTTTGTGGGAGAGGTGTTTCATTTTGTTTTGTTTTGCTTTTGTTTTTGCACTTGAAAAAAGATACATGTATGTATCATATGCAGGTACAATATTTTTTCCATATTAAAGCTTTTTCATATTAGTGGAGTAAGAAGGCACAAAATATCCTCATTTAAAATATGCGTCCATTTTTGGCTTAGGAAATATAGTCCTTTAAAAGCCATTTTGCCTCAGTGTCTGCCTGTCTCAATGCTATTATAATGAGTTTTACTTTTTCCAGATTAGGAAATTTTTTCATTTCTTTCTAAAAACTTATTTAATTTCATTTATTATTATTTTTTAAATTTTGCTATAGGGAACATGCACTCATCAGAGACAGAGAAAGAATGTGAGAAAACAAGCTGCTGGGCCCAGTACTTGAACTGGAGTCAGCCTTGTTGGAGTCCAGCACCTTAACCATTATGCCACCTGCCTGGCCCCTGGAAACTTTTTGAATAGCAGTTTTTATTTTTTAAAGTTTTCTTTAGTTTGTTATAGAGTACACCCACTCACCGGCAACAGAAAGAGAGAAATTATCCCCCAAAGGGGATGGCCACACCACAATCCCTTCTCCATTCTCTTCTCGAGATTTGGGGGACATACCTATGCACACACACGTAGTATGATCTTCAAGCTGCCAGGTCTGGGGCTCAGCCATGAAATCAGCATGTAGGATCCAGTAGGATTAAACTCCACACCACCTGCTGACCCTTGAATAGCAATATTTTAAATTCTAATCTTCCTAAACAAATACCCTATAAACTATAATATTTTTATAAATGCTGAATTGTCTTTAGACCTCAAAATGCTTTGAAGTGGGAAAATTAGTATCTCCTTAACAAATAAGCTGTTATGAAACATTTGAAATATATTTGTATCATTAATTTTGAACCTAGAATGGGAAATGCCTGTTTTAGTGAAAAGAAACAGTACCAGGAGAGAGATAAATTAAAAGGATCTCAATTATCATAATATATTATGGAGTATCCATTGAAACAAAGGTTGGACTCCCTATTGCATCACTGAATTTGCATGTAACATGTAGTGATCCCTTTTGAGTTTTAATCTGTAACAAAGTTCATTTGGACTTCATTCTTTATCTCGTAATTTCCCTGTATACTTATAGAAAAATATTTAAATTGCATTAATTTTTCTGGACATAAGATGTGTAATGAAAAAAATGTGTATCTTGTTATTTTTCTTGTGGTAGACAAGAATAATGGCTCCCAAAGATATTCAAGCCCTAATCCCTAGAATTTGTGAAGACATGGCAAGGGGGACTTTGTAGGTATAATTGAGGGTGCAGATTTTGAGATGGGGAGATTATTCTGGATTACCTAGTAGACTGATTTAATCACAAGAGTCCTGAGATTCAGAGAGCCTTTTTGTAGAGAGATTTGACGGTGGAAGAGAGACTCCAAGTTGCTGGCTCTGACAGGGAGTAAGGGAACCCCCACCATGGAGTGAGGGGGCTTCTAGAGACGAAGAAGCAAGGGAACCTTCTCCTGCAGAGAGCTCAGAAAGAAAGGCAGCCCTGTTGACCTCTTGATGGTAGCTTGGTGAGACCCATGTCAAACTTCTGAGCTACTGAACTGTAAGATGATAAATGTGTGTTGCTTTAAGCCACCAAGCTTGGTCCAGTGGTTAAGG
Source organism: Tupaia belangeri chinensis (assembly GCF_000334495.1). NCBI lineage: Eukaryota > Metazoa > Chordata > Mammalia > Scandentia > Tupaiidae > Tupaia > Tupaia belangeri. The sequence goes on along the minus strand of NW_006207406.1, from coordinate 94,953 downwards.
TAGCAGTGGGGCATCAGCACACCTCATTGTGCATACTTTACGCTCAATACTCATTTTATTGAACTTGGATTTCTCAAAGTCACAGGTTAGGGACCATCTATGTTTTTGCCACAAAAGGAGTAATTATAAAGATGCTGAGTCATTAAACATGATTAGTCATGGTGAAAATATAATCGTCAAAACTACTTGACTCCCTTGGGAACCAGCAGTTAGCGTAATGGCTATGTCGCTGGACTCCCACGTAGTCGACCGCGGTTCGTGTCCCGGACCCAGTGGCTTAAAACTCACGCCGGGCGCGTGTGCGTGCATGCCCAAGATCCCGAGAGGAGAATGGAGGAGAAGGGATTGCGGCGTGACCATCCCCCCGGGGGGTGATTTCTCGCTTTCTGTCTCTATGTCTCTCTCTGTCTGGCGAATGCACGTGCCCTACAGTGAAAATCTCTCAAAAAACAAAAAAACAAAAAAAACAAAAAACTACTTGACTCCCAAGAAGTAATGGTTCATTTCTGTAAGAGTTAATGTCTAAACCATTGTCACCCACCATGGTATTTAGAGTGTACCACCAATGCCTTTGATAAGTACTTCACTTTAATCGTCTTTTTAAAACTGTATTCGGGCTCAGCAGGTGGTATGGAAGTTAAGGCAGCTGGATCCCACATGGCTGACCTTGTGGTTTGAGTCCCGGATGCAGTGGCGTGAAAATCATAGTTTGGTGCATCCATCCCCAAAAATCTCAAGAAGAGGGTGAAGGAGGGATTGCAGGATGGCTATTCCCCTTGGGTGTGATTTCTCGCTTTCCCTTCCTCTCTCTGTCTTTCCAGTGAGCACATGTGCCCCAATAGCAAACTAAGAATAAATAACTGTACTTAGAAAACCTAAGTACTGTGCTTCCAAAACGACTAAATATTGAATAATAAAAATGTAACTGGGTAAGTCTTACCTCTTGACCTTTAGTTTTTATGTGAATTTGTCAAATTGGGCCTTGGCTAGATTACTAATAGTGATGGCCACCAAAATTTTCCAAGTCGGAGCTGTAATAAAATACTGGACTAAGCTGCTTAGTAGCAGCACCTGTGAGGTCACCAGTCTGGTTCCTATCAAACAGGGTTCAACTCTTGTCCTTAGAGCCAAATCCCTTTGGCAAAGAGAGCCACAGTGTTAGGTGCCAAGACATTGGGAAGGAAAGTAGTCCTACACTCGGGGACTACTTCAGCGGAAGCCGGCACCTATGACTGGGTGAGTGTAATTACATGTGCCTGCTTGTCGGACCTGCGACAGCAAACAGTTCCTGAGTTGGGGGGCGAGGATTAAAGAAAGACAAGAAGACAGGATAGAAACGGGAGGACTGCCAGTCAATACTGGTCAGCCCCGAATGTACTTTATTGCTAGTATTTGTGCACACTCCGGAGACTTCTGTGATGTAAGGTTTTAAGTCCTTACTGAATTTATCAGGCTGTTATAACAATACTTTGGAACATTTAGTTCAAAACAACTCCAAGACATTCTGCTCATAACAATCCAGCCACCCAAGGCTACGTCCAGATAAAGACCCTGGTCTTACTCTGGTGGTCACGTCCTGCACATTCCTCACGTCTCCTCCGTGGCTCCCCACACCTGTTACATTCCAAATTGATTATATTTCTTACAGAAAGACCACCCACATTAAATAAAACGTTCATGTTTTATTATCTAACTCCTGGGTGGCTTAAATAACTATTCTCTGAGTCCCTGCCTTTGTGCGTGTGTGTGTGCCAAAGGGCACATATATTTTTGCCAGAGAAAGAAAGAAAGAAAGAAAATAAGAGAATACTCCACACGAGGGATGGCCAAGCCATAGCCCCTTCTCCACCTCTTTGGGATCTGGGGCACGTGTGTACATGCACCCAGAGAGTTTATCAAGCTGCTAGGTTCCAGACTTGAACTTTGCAGTCGGCCATGTGTGATTCACCTGCTTTAATTGCCATGCCACTGACTGACCCAATCCTGCCTTTTTAACACCATTTCCTCCCCACTAACTAATCATACAAAATACAGTAATTGTTTAAACTATATGAAGAAAAAATGCTACATAGTTTAGCATCAGGTAATCAGGAAGTTTTCTAGAAAACCAATATATATTTATTTAAAAGTTCTAATCTTGAGACCAGCAGATGGCATAATGGTTACATTGCTGGACTCCCACATAGGCAACCACAGTTTGAGTCCTGAACCTGGTAGCTTAAGACTCAGGTGGGTGTGTGTGCATGCCCAAAATCTCGAGAGGAAAATGGAGGAGAAGGGATTGCATTGTGGCCGTCCCCCCCGGAAATGACTGCTCACTTTCTGTCTCTTGTCTCTCTGGTGAGCACACATGTTCTATAGCAAAAATCTCTAGGAAAAAAAAGTTATCTTAATTGAGCTGGTCTACTTACTAGATCAAGTGAGAGAATCAGTACAATCAGTCTTTAAATATATGCTAGCTTCCTAAGTTTGGAAATTTGCCCCAGAAGAAATCACATGGTGTGGAAAAGAACTACAGGTTTGATCTTTGTATCAATAGATAATTTTGTTTTTGTGATTGTTCTGTTTGTTTTATACCCATGTGCATTCTTGGGAATGCTGATATTTCTTCTACTTGGAGCACAAGTGTCCCTGGACCTGAGGAAAGCTGGGTGGGGAAGGTTTATTGAGTGGAAACAGGAGGAAGTTAAGCAGAGGGAAACAGCATCCCAGAAAAGGCCAGTTGGTAGTGTAAGAACTTCAGTAGGTGGAGACGCATTTCTGAATTGCTGGAGGCCAACCTCCAAGTGCCTCAGAACAGTGCTATTCCTGTGTTTGGAAGGCTTTTCTGTGAATCAGGTTCAGAATAAATTATCAGCTCACCAGACACAGATTTACAATAGACAGTGGTGAATAATCTGAATGTTAGGAAGTACGTAGGCAGTGATGTTTTTGTACTAAGAAAGTAGCTAAGCAAGCCCAAGTAAAATGTAGCACTTCCAAGGGTCTTGATCCTGTGCCAGCCAAACATTTGCTTCAGCAGAGGAGCTTTTGGTGCTTGTGAGATAGGAATTGTTCCCACCAGCGCTTCAGCAACCAAGGACTCAACTTACAGGCGGAGATAGATCGAATGCCTATCATGTGCCAACTCTTTACACTTCTACCTCATTTAGTTCTCATATAATTTTTTTTTAATTGCCAGAGAGACTCATGCCCTTACCAGAGAGAGACAGAGTGAGAGAGTGACAGCACCCTGCAATGGAGTGTGGTTACGCTGTAACCCCTTCTCTTTCATTTCTCTGTCCTGTCAGGATTAGGACACACATGTGTGCATGTGCGTCCCATATTTTTTTTGCCACCAGTGTTGGGATTCAAACCAGAGTTAACCGTGTGGGATCCAGCTCTCTTAACTGTTAGACTACTAGGCCAGTCCCTCATACCGTATTTGACAGTAGCCATTATCCTTATTTTACAGACAACGCCCTGTGGACAGAAGTCTGACTACTTTTCCTATTTCTCCAAAATCTTTTCAAAAGAGACTGGGGAAGTCATGCCCACAAACATTAACAGACCATTTATTTTCTATTAAGAGAATTCTTCCTACCTCCTGTCCCTGGCATAGTATCTTTGAGATGTATATTTCAACTGATTACAGTGTATTCTTTTGCTTATCTCTTCCAAGACACAGAACTTCCCTTTCCTTGAGAAGTAGATTAAGCCTTTCTTTAACTAATCTCTTCCCAAGACACAGATCTTCCCTTCCAATCACCAACCTAAGAATTGTGGAACCCACCTATAACCTACAAGCCCCCACTTCTACATGTCCTGCCTTTTTGGGCCAGACCAATGGAAAATCTTTTCACTAAATGTTGTCAATCTCAAAAACAAATAAAAGGAACCTCTGTATAGGATCACCCTGAGAAAGGTATGTATGCCTCTTCTCTGGGCCTAGGTCACTCATTTTTGGCTTGGAAATAAACTGCATTAATTATTAATTATTAATTTTAAAGTTGGTTTTTTTTTTTTGGAGAGGTTTTTGCTACAGGGCGCGTGCGCTCGCCAGCCAGACAGAGAGAAACATAGAGACAGAAAGCGAGAAATCACCCCCCAGGGGGGATGGTCACGCCTCAATCCCTTCTCCATTCTCACGGGATCTTGGGCACGCACGCACATGCGCCCAGCATGAGTTTTAAGCCACTGGGTCCGGGACGCGAACCGCGGTCGACTACATGGGAGTCCAGCGACATAGCCATTACGCTAACTGCTGGTTCCCACAGTTGGTTATTTTTCCGTCGACAACCCTCACCCCCAAAGAAAGAGAAATCAGAGAGATGAACTCTTCTAAGATAACCTATATTCTTAGGTAAGTGTAATCTGGCTTCAAAGTTTTAATACTATCCTTGGGTTGTAAGGAAGGTCTTGAAGCATTTTTGCAAAAAATACATGATGACTTTCATGACAACCTAATATATTCCAATATTCTTGCCAAATTGTGTTAATAATTACTGCCAGCTCCAAGAAATATACCCGTTGAGGTGTGTGTCTTTGAGATGGACTCAGTTCCCCTAACTTAAGTTCAGATGCCACCACTTACCTTTTGGCACTTTCTGAATTCTAAGAGGAACTTCTTCCAAAGGACTAACTGAAATTTTTCTTTTCTTTTTCTTATAATTGCCAGAGGGCACATGTGCTTGCCAGAGATAGAGGAAAGAAGAAGCATCACCAAATTGGGCACAGATACACAGTGATCCTTTCTCCATCCTGTCAGGATTTGGGGTACACATGCATGTGCAACCCACATGTTTTTCAAGCCTCTGGAGCCAGGATTCAAACTGCAGTTGGCCATGTGGGATCTGGCTGCCTTCACTACTAGGCCATGCGGCTGGCCTAGGTAAATTTCAACTTATGTAATGATAAGGAATACTCCACCGTTGTTAGATTTCAAAGTGGATATAAACCAAAGCTAATTGTTTTCATTTTATTCTTGATAACATCACAAGTTCCAACCCTCGTTTTCTCTCTCTCTTTTTTTTTTTTTTTGAGAGGTTTTTGCTATAGGGCGTGTGCGCTCGCCAGACAGACAGAGAGAGACAGAGAGACAGAAAGCAGGAAATCACCCCCCAGGGGGGATGGCCATGCTGCAATCCCTTTTCCTCCATTCTCCTCTTGGGATCTTGGGCATGCACGCATACGCGCCTGGCGTGAGTTTAAGCCACCGGGTCCGGGACTTGAACCGTGGTCGACTACATGGGAGTCCAGTGACATACACTAACTGCTGGTCCCATTTTCTCTCTTTTTTTTAACCTCTCTTTCCAGAGTCCATCACCTTTCTTTCGGCTCTCTTGTGTCTTAGGTATTAGACATATTTTCTGTTTTGAAGGACATTGCCCTCCTTTAGTAATCAACTAATCCCTGCAGAAGAGGCAGCTGTTACAAGCTCATGGGTGTGTGTTTGTTTCTTCATTCATTTACTCTTCTTCTATCTACCCCTCCTGTACTTTTTGAAGCTTTTGTATGTCGGTGTCATGAGTACTTCAAAGCCTTTATGTGTCAAGTGTTAGAATTTAGTCATGAAGACTAGATCGATGCCTTGGTGTGGGAGTGGTTTGAGTGGTAAGGGTGGGGTGTGGGGCTGCCCAGTACCGTGAAGCCGCTGCCCACTTGATTTCCATCCCCGCACATCTGCTGTGTGCACACGGAGCATTTGTTTTGAAAAGGATCTGCTGGTTGGATATTAACGGCTCTTACTCAGCTGTAATGGCTATTGGGCTCGCTCTGCTGGCCAGGGCTTAAGGAGGAAATGGTCTTCACTGGATCTTGGTGTCAGCACCTGGTGCACCTCCAGTTAACGTCTGTAATATTTTGTCAGCCGTTAGCCTTCCTCCCCAGAGACAATAGAAAGAAGTGCTTTTAAAATAGAGAAGTTGTTCCTCATTACAGTTTTGTTCCAGGAGAAATCTATATTCTGCATATCCCTCTAATTTTGTCCATTGCTAGAATTACTGCAAGCCAAGGCATTCCTACTCATATATAGTAAACCTTTTAAAATTCAAGTATTTTTAGATACTGATCTGAATCACTGTTGTGTGAAAGAGTTCCATAGAACTTGCCTTTCCTCATTAAGGTGAAAAACTTCTCATTTTTATTAAGTACAGTGCCTACTACGTATTGGTCATTATTATTTATCAAATAGAGTACCTGCTATGCATTGGTCATTATTATTAGATGGCCTACATATATTTAGAGAAACAGAATAGCATAATATTTCAGAGCAAGTTCGCTGGACTGAGGAGTTCAAATCCTGGCTCCATCTCTTACTAGCAGTGTGACCTTATATAAGTTACCTAACCTATCTGTGTCTGAGTAATGTGTATTTGTTTGGTAGATTAAATGAGTTAACCCATGTAAAGTGTGTCGAGCAGTCTCTAATACGTGGTAATAGCTAAATAAATGTTTTTTCTAAGTCTTTCAATGAACTACAAGGTAGGTATTATTATTCCCACTTTAAGAGGAAACTGAGAGTCCAAAGTTAAGGAGCATATTCCAAGTCAGAGGCATAGTGACTGTTGGCACTGTGTTCAAACTTGGGTTTGTTAGTCCTCAAGACCCCTCGAGACTTCTCAGCAAAGTTTAGATTCTTTTCCTGTTTTCTCAGTTTGTGTCTTTTGAGACTAGAAAAGACTGGTTCATGACACACTGCTGAGTACATCAGTCATTTCTGATTCATAATATTTATTACATATGTAAATATCTTCTGAAAATGAAGTAGCAGAACTTTACAAGGTGTTGTGGAAGTTAAGTCTATGGAATCAGAAAACTTCATGACTGGACAGTAAGGGAAAGATCTAAAGTCATACCGATTCCCTTCCACAAATGTGACTCCAGTCTCCTGGAGATGGAACTGCCTTGCTGGGTAGGGCCAAAAACAGCCTAATATTTTGCTTATTCACAATCCTGCCTCTCTTCGGGAGGGCCCAACATCCTGTATCTGAGAAGACACAGCACATTTATGACATGGAAGGGGACTCAAGAAAACATATATAACCGTTCTCTACTGAGTTTTCAGGCACCCAACCTTTAAGTTTACCTTGTAGGACAGGTTCTTCTTTGGTAGGTAGGTAGCTAATGGTGGTCTTAGAGCAATGGGTAGAACTCCAAGTTGATCATTGACTCCATCTGCCAGCATAGCTGAAAACTTCCAACAAGGACACTCCCCTAGGTCCCTCTGTCCACATGCTCATCTAGGACTCTGCTGCCTGTTCTCCCGTGTGTGGTATCCTCAGGGTTCTTCCTTGGTCTCTGCTTCTCACTGTAGTTTTCATGCCCCCCATACCTACCCTACGCAGCCCTAGACATTCTCTTCCTCACAGAACTCCAATAACCATTTCTGTGCTGGTGGCTTCCCAAGTCCAGATCTTTCTCCCATGCTCTAGGTCCATTTCTCTCCCTGAACACTGGACACCTTCATTTGAATGTCCCATTAAAACCTCAAAAGCAATCATTTAAAATAAACTCATTATCTCCACTTCATCGCCTCCCTCCTTTTCTCACCCGAATTTGCTTCTTTCTTTGTGTCTGTAATCTATTCTCCATAGCCAGAGGTTTCTTCTTAAAATGCAAATCTGCTAATGTCATTCTCTTACTAAAAATCCTTTAAAGACTACTCTAGGTCCTCAAGCTGAAACCTAAGTTCCTCAACATGAATCGAAAGGCCCTTGTGATTGGACTCCCCATTTCTAACCTCCAGCTTTCTCTCTCTCTTTTCACCTCCCACTGCACATTTTAGGCTCTGACCCTATTGAGCTTCTTGCAGTTCTTGGCATGCTTCTTTCTCCTTGAGCCGCCAGACCTTTGCTCAGGCTGCTGCATCTGCTTGAGCCTCGCCTCTGCCAGTTGGCTAATGCCTACCTGTATGTTAGAGGTCTCAGTTTAGACATCTCGGAAAATGCCTCATCTGATTCTCTGGGTTTGTGTTAAATGTCTCTTCCAGGTGCTCCCATCGCACCCTTTATTTGCCCATGTATTTTCAAGTTAAATCGTTGGTCTTTTCCAGTAGACTACTCCCTAAGAACAGATCCAAGTTTGGGTTAGTTATTATAATATTGTGTCCACACTGCTTAGCACATGAATGAGTGGAGACTAGGAAGATATAAAAAGTAGTACCCTAAAAAAGTTTGGAGATCTTCTTTGGTTTATGTATGTATATGTATCATGAATCAAGTGTTCCTTCTGGATGTTTTTGAATGCTACTTGTTGCTGTTATGGTTGAAGCCAATGGAAGTGAGGCAGTGTTTAGAAAGTTTCTGTCAAAGAAGAGAAAAGTGTTGGTATCCAGAGTACTCTGAGGGCGCCATTTCTCTGACTCTGGGCTTTGCTGCTCTCCTGGTTATCAGGTGGTGAGCATATTCACTTTGTAGTAGGAGTGAGAAACAGTTCTCTGTGTGGCATAAGGTGAGAGACTTGCCCTTCATATCCAACGGGGAAGCAAACACATGAACATTGTCATTTAGTTCCTGGTATACATAATTTTATATGATGTTTTTCCCCTAAAGAGCAAGTTCAATTTTTTTCATTGTATATTTTTTAAGATGGACAGCATGGTAGTATGTACACATATACATTGTGAAATGATGATCACAATCAAGCTAATTAACTTATGTCCTGTAGCTGTCTTTTGTGTGGGTGTGTGATGAGAACACTTAAGGTCTATTCTCAGCACATTTCAAGTACACAATATGTTATTATTAACAATGATTACCATGATGTATTAGATCTCCAGATCTTATTCATCTTATAACTTCGTATTTATATCCTTTGACTGAAATTCTATATACCATATCCCCACCCCTTGGCAACTACTGTTCTACTCTGTTTATGTCTATGGGTTTGATTTCTTCAGATTCCTCATGTAAGTGATAATATCCTCTAAGTTCATTCATGTTCTTGCAAATGGCAAAATTTCCTTCTTTTTAAAGGCTGAATAATATTCCATTTGTATGTGTATTGCATTTTATTTATCCATTCATCTGTTAATAAAAACTTTTTTTTTAAAGAATTATTTAATTTATTATTATTTGTTAATTTGCTATAGGGCATGTACACTTAAGAGAGAGAGAGAGAACGCAAGCTGCCTGGTCCAGGACTTGAACTGAAGTGGGAGTCCAGCACCTTAACCACTATGCCACCTGCTGACCTCTAGAAACTTTTTTTTTTTTTTTGAGAGTTTTTTAATATACGGCGCGTGTGCTTGCCGGAAAGACAGAGAGAGACAGAGAGACAGAAAGTGAGAAATCACCCCCCGGGTGGATGGCCACGCCACAATCCCTTCTCCTCCATTCTCCTCTCATGATCTTGGGTACGCACGCACACGCACCCAGTGTGAGTTTAAACCACTGGGTCTGGGACTCAGACCGCAGTCAGCTACATAGGAGTCCAGTGATATAGCCATTACACTAACTGCTGGTCCCTAGAAACTTTTTTATTTTCATATCTTGGGGGTTGTGAATAATGCTGTAATGAACATGAGAAGGCAAACAGCTCTGTGAGATACTTCACTTTTTATGTGTATACACTCAGAAGTAGGATTGCTGAATCATATGAAAGTTCTATTTTTCATTTTTTAAAGGCATTTCCATACTGTTTTCTTAAACAGCTGTCCCAGTTTATAAAACTGCTAGTAAAAAATGATTCCCTTCTTTCTATATCCTTGCCAACAGTTATCATTAGACTTTTTGGTAATAGCTCTTCTTATTGTTATGTTGTGGTATCTCATTGGGTTTTTAAAACATTATTTTCTTGGGATCAGCAGTTGACATGATGGCTATGTTGCTGGACTCCCATGTAGTCGACTGTGGTTCGAATCCTGGACCCAGTGGCTTAAACTCACTCCAGGCATGTGTGTGTGCGTGCCCAGGATTCTGAGAGGAGAATGGAGGAGAAGGGATTGCAGCATGGCCATCTTCCCTGGGGTGTGAGTTCTTGTTTTCTGTCTGTCTGTCTGTCTGTCTCTCTCTCTCTGTCTTTCTGGCTAGCGCATGCGCCCTATAGCAAAAACCTCCCACAAAAAAATTAAGCTTCTCTTGAAAACTGGGACTTTTGGTAATAATGGACTGTATGCATATTAATAAGCTGAACTGCATTATGACTCGTATTTTTAAACAGAATAAGTAGTCTCCAATTTGCCACAGTTCCTGCATTTCCATATCACACCCGGCCTTCTTTGCCTATTTATGTATATTATGTAGACTGCTCTTATTTATTTGGCAGTAAATAAAAATATAAAAAGGCATGTATGTGAAGAAATTCCTGTTTTTTCATTAGTAAATTGTAGACATCATGAAGCTTATTTGCTTTATTCGCCACCACCCGTACATCCATTTCCCTGAAGATGGTGGAAATACAGAGGCACTGAAAGTAGTAAATACTCCAGAAATACTAACTTTGTTCTTTACAACTGGTCCCAAACCATTCCATTGGCTGGTGAAAAAAGACGGCTGGAAAGTTTTATCCTTCCTGGAGTTCCACTATCTTACGCTGTAACTTCTTTAGGTCTTTCTGTACTTTATGTTTCTCTAAATCCATCTTGGTTTTCTGTATTTGTTGGAGGGAGCCGAGTGAGTCATGAATTGATTTAAATCCTAGGAGAGGATAAGAGAGGATAAGGAATATTTCAATTAAGCAAAGCATTGGAACGTTTTCTTTTTTACAAAAGTTGCTAATCAGCAGTCCTGCCATAATTGATCACCATTTAATTCAAAGCACATTAAACTCTATTAAGTCCAGTTTAAAAATGTATATAATCCATGTCTTATATGCCATGAAGATTTATTAGCAGTATGTTTCAACTTGTATCTGGTTTCGTTGTGAAAATTTAAATCTGCTCTATCCCTTCTCCCCAAGTTTTGCAGAATGAAGTAGTTCAAGAGAGAAATTTAAAATATTTTCTCCTTTCTGTTTGTTTTGACAAGAAATTTCTGTGATCTTTCTTTAAATATTTTTTCTTATCAAATTAAAAGTAAAGAGCACAGAAAAGAGTTAAATACTTAATCTGAGAGGAACCTGATCGAGGGAACTAAAGAGTGTCACCTCTCGCTTTTCCCCCTCCCAAAACTTGGTGTCTCTCTCAAGAATATCTAGTCACTCATGTCCGCAGACCAAGAGGACTTCAAGATTCCTAGGGTACATCCCCCATTTTATTTCAAATTAAATAGGGCCTTTCACGCAGTTATTTCTTGACGGGGCCATGCAGACAACACAAGCTGGTAAAGAGGCTGTCTCCCATGGCCTGGGCTGGGAAGAAACGGCAAGATAAGGCCAGCGGTTTACTAACTCTCCTTGTGTCGTTTTACTGGCCTATAGTTAATTTCTCTGCTGTGAGTTTTACTGTTATTACGGTACCCTGCAAAAGTAAGATATCACCCCCAACCATTACAATAAAGCCAATTAGTGATCTTATAGGAATGTGGTTCCCTAAGAAGAGGGCAGGAAGTTTCAGACTCCCCCACTTGTCTGTCTAAGCCAAAATTAACATATGTTAGGTCAAAATAGTGTAAGTCAAAGTAGCATCAGTAGCATATGAAAACTAAGTTAGTTTAAGGCTAGTTTTATGTAACTACCCCTTGTTAAAACTACAGGTCAAAGTTAGCTTGTGCTAGGCAAAGTCGGCACATTCACCCAGAGATAAAACAAAAGAACTCACTAATTGACAGAGTCAGCAAATAAAACAAAAACCCATGGTTTTTGTTAAGAAGGAAAAGCCTGACTGGCGACTGACAGGATGAACAAACCTGAGGGCTCCAGAGAAAGATTAACCACCTTAGCTGGGAGCTCTTATCTAAAGCAACAGGTAGCTTTCAACTACAAAGAGTTTCTCATCTATGTGCTGTTGACTATGAAAAACTGCTAATAAAACATCCTGTGTTGTCTCCTGAGCTACAAGATCATCTTTCTTTCCCATATAAGATCATAGACTCACCTTCTATAGTTGTAATGTATGGATAGTCCATATATTAACTGTGTCTTAACAAAACAAGATTTCTCTCTAGGTCTTTGTATTCAGCAAAGTTATCAAACTGGCTCAGGACTGAAACTATCAAACATCCTGCAAGCCCCCTCTTCAAAAGACCCTTCCTAGTAATCAAGATTGAAGAAGAAAATGCATCAAATAGACTCCTTTGTTCTGAGAACTGTGTTTGGCTTCACCTGTTCAAACAAGACAGACATCATGTTTTATGATCATTGTTCCTATGCTTTGAATTCTCTGTTTCATTGAGTAAATCTTTTATTTCCCACTCACCCCTCCTACTCCTGTAAGATCCCTCAATAAATACGTGTGTTTAGTAACCACCAGCGCTGCAGCCTAGAGTTCTGCTCTGGCTGTGGCCGGCTGAGAACATGCTACAAGGCATTGAGGTCTTAGTCTAATTTTTGTTTCTGTTCACCTTCGCCGCTTCCTTCGAGATAACCCACCCACACCGAGGCTGGACCCTGGCAATTTCTCAGCACGTTTTTATTAAAAGCAAAAAGGAGGAAACGGTTAGTTTACAGTTCCTCTTCAATAGGACTTCTACTTCGTAAAACCGCAGAAACATGAAGATTACCGAATCCTCTTCAGCCCATCCTGAGATTATACTAATGGAGTGAGTAAAATTAAACCTCTAATGGCGAAGCAGAAAGCAGGACCCTTAACAAAAAGCACGGTTACATTTGCAGCATAATCTCTGACCAGATAATTCATTATTTTGATGTGGTGGTAGGAGATGGGAGTTGTGAGGGTTAGGATTCCAGGCAGCACAGTCTACTGATGTGCCAGGAATAGCTGACAGAGTGAGACCTTGAAGTCTTCCCAAGGTACCTCCAAGATGTCTGTATGCCAGACCAATTGTTGGTGGAATTTACATAGTTTTGCAGTGATCTTGAAGACAGAAAACAGTTGGCACTTTCTCTAATGAAGGAATCTTCTGATGGCTGGTAATTCCCTCCGAGTGGTGACTGGAGGCAGATGGTTGCTCCACAGCACCTATCCCATGGTCTTCCCGTTGACAAATTAGCCGAGCCTTTCAAATTAATCCTCTTTGATGTTAGCGCAGCTTGACACCACTGCCATTAGCCTCTTGAGAAGAAAAGCAGTCATTATACTGGACTCTGCTCATTCATCTCTCTTCCTCACTTTGAAAGGTCAGGTCTCCAGTCTGACATCTGTCTGGGCTCATTACCTACGGTTTAGTATGAGGGACATTTGATTTAACCACCTAATTTTATAATATACCCATAAATCAGATCTTCGTGATTTCTGAGAACTTTACAAGTCTAACAAATGGACGGCGCAATGATCTTAAAGTAAAAAAAAAAAAAAAGCAAAAAACCCACACAAAACCCTCACAGCAATGGTGAGCGAAACATTGCCAAGTGTGAGTGAAGAAAGTTAACTTACTTACATACCTTCTGGCGGTCTGCTGACATTCTATGGAATAGTTAGAGAAGCCTGATTTAAACACATAAAGATGTCACGAATGACAAGGTGTATCCCTGGAATAGCTCTAAGTGGAAAACTCTGGGGGACTGGACAGGGAAGGGCAGACGTTCTTTACTTGATAAAAGGTATTTGCTCACCTGACTGATACTCATTCTGTATTTTCTCCAATTCATCCCAGATCTGCTTTTCCATTTGGTTCATCTTTCTGGACAATTTATTTTCTAAATACTTGACTTTGTTTAGTTCTGCTTCATGTTTGTGTCTGTTCATGAAATTCTCTAATTTGCTTGAGAGCTGCAACAAATTTTCTTGCATTTTATTTTCAGACTTCTCCTATAAAAAAACATCATGTATTAAAACTCTGCAGAAAAGGAGACTTTGGTGGGTTTATATTTTAACTTGGAGAAAATGTTTTTAACAAGTTCATTTTTCCATGTTAAGAATGAAAAATGGAATCCCCAGATCCTTTGCATTGAAACTGTTCACCACTATAAGTTAATCCTTTTGTTTGGCCTTGTTCATTTGTAGTTTCTGGAATTCTGTATGTTATGGGAGAAAATTAAAGGGCTATGAGGGTCTTGCCAAAATGCCTTGAGGATTTGGAGTTTGCGTTTAAGAAAGTATAGCAAATAAAGACATTTTAGATACCCCTTTCCTTGAGGTTTTTGGACATGTTCCTAAAATGCTCGACGTTCATATTCTCTTGAAATTCCTATCTCCCTGTGGACTGACTTGAGCTAGAATAGTGACTTTTCACTCCATTATTTGTTTATTAGAATCACCGGGGGGGGGGGGGGGGCCACAGATGGAAGGGGGGTGTG